>NW_026292291.1:0-21594 GCF_023091745.1 Budorcas taxicolor | reverse complement strand
CGGCGCAGCATGATACTGGGACGCTGCCCAGTAACCAATGGGGAGGTCCATTGGTTTAATTTCTTATTTATTTATTTATTTATTTTTATTTTTTTACCTATGGGCAGCGGCCCAGCGTAATACTGGGCTGCTGCCCAGTAACCAATGGGTAGGCCCATTGGTTTAATTTCATTTTTATTTTTTTTTACCTATGGGCAGCTGCCTTGAATGATACTGGGTCGCAGCCCAGTAATCAATGGGGATGCCCATTGGTTTAATTTCCTTTTTTTTTTTTACCTATGGGCAGCGGCGCAGCATGATACTAGGCCGCTGCCCAGTAACCAATGTGGAAGCCCATTGGTTTAATTTCCTGTTTTTTTTTTATTTTTTTTTATTTTTATTTTTTTAACCTATGGGCTGCGACGCAGCATGATACTGGGCCGCTGCCCATTAACCAATGGGGAGGCCCATTGCTTTAATTTTCTTTTTTTTTTTTTACCTATGGGCAGCTTCCAAGCATGATACTGGGCCGCTGCCCAGTAACCAATGGGGAGGCCCATTGGTTTAATTTCCAGTTTTTTATTTTTATTTTTATTTTTATTTTTATTTTTTTTTTACCTATGGGCAGCATCGCAGCATGATACTGGGACGCTGCCCAGTAACCAATGGGAAGGCCCATTGGTTTAATTTCCTTTTTTTTGTATTTTTTTTTTATTTTTTTACCTATGGGCAGCGGCCCGGCGTAATACAGGGCCGCTGCCCAGTAACCAATGGGGAGGCCCATTGGTTTAATTTCTTTTTTTTTTTTTTTTTACCTATGGGCAGCTAGCTAGCATGATATTGGGCCGCTGCCCAATAACCAATGGGGAGGCCCATTGGTTTAATTTCTTTTTTTTTTTTTTTTTTTACCTATGGGCAGCTGCCCAGCATGATACTGAGCCGCTTCCCAGTAACCAATGGGGAGGTCTATTGGTTTAATTCCTTTCCTTTTTTTTTTTTTTTTTTTTTTTTCTACGGGCAGCGGCGCAGCATGATACTGGGACGCTGCCCAGTAACCAATGGGGAGGCCCATTGGTTTAATTTCCTTTTTTTTTTTTTTACATATGGGCAGCAGCCCAGCATGATACTGGGCCGCTGCCCAGTAACCAATGGGGAGGCCCATTGGTTTAATTTCCTTTTTTTTTTTTTTTTTACCTATGGGCAGCGTCGCAGCATGATACTGGGACGCTGCCCAGTAACCAATGCGGAGGCCCATTGGTTTAATTTCCTTTTTTTTGTATTTTTTTGTATTTTTTTACCTATGCGCAGCGGCCCGGCGTAATACAGGGTCGCTGCCTAGTAACCAATGGGGAGGCCCATTGGTTTAATTTCTTTTTTTTTTTTTTAACTATGGGCAGCTGCCTAGCATGATATTGGGCCGCTGCTCAATAACCAATGGGGAGGCCCATTGGTTTAATTTCAATTTTTTTTCCTATGGGCAGCGGCCCAGCATGATACTGGAGCGCTGCCTAGTAACCAATGGGGAGGCCCATTGGTTTAATTTCATGTTTTTTTTTTTTTTTCCTATGGCCAGCGGCACAGCATGATACTGGGCCGCTGCCTAGTAACCAATGGGGAGGCCCAATGGTTTAATTTCCTTTTATTTATTTATTTATTTTTTTACCTATGGGCAGCGGCCCAGCGTAACCAATGGGGAGGACAATTGGTTTAATTTCATTTTTTTTTTTTTTTTTTACCTATGGTCAGCTGCCTAGCATGATACTGGGCCGCTGCCCAGTAACCAATGGGGAGGCCCATTGGTTTAATTTACTGTTTTTTTTTTTTTTTTTTTTTTTTTTTTTTTTTTTTACCTATGGGCAGCGGCGCAGCATGATACTGGGCCGCTGCCCAGTAACCAATGGGGAGGCCCATTGGTTTAATTTCCTATTTTTTTTTTTTTTTTTTTCCTATAGGCAGCGGCCCAGCATGATACTAGGCCGCTGCCCAGTAACCAATGGGGAGGCCCATTGGTTTAATTTAGTGTTTTTTTTTTTTTCCTATTGGTAGCGGCGCAGCATGATACTGGGCCGCTGCCCAGTAACCAATGGGGAGTCCTATTGGTTTAATTACCTTTTTTTTTTTTTTTTTCCTAAAGGCAGCGGCCCAGCATGATACTAGGCCGCTGCCCAGTAACCCATGGGGAGGCCCATTGGTTTAATTTCCTGTTTTTTTTTTTTTTCCTATGGGCAGCGGCGCAGCTTGATACTTGGCCGCAGCCCAGTAATAAATGGTGAGGCCCATTGGTTTAATTTCTTTTTATTTTTTATTTTTTATTTTTTTTTTACCTATGGGCAGCGTCCCAGCGTAATACTGGGCCGCTGCCCAGTAACCAATGGGGAGGCCCATTGGTTTAATTTCATTTTTTTTTTTACCTATGGGCAGCTGCCAAGCATGATACTGGGCCGCTGCCTAGCAACCAATGGGAAGGCCCAATGGTTTAATTTCCTGTTTTTTTTTTTTTTTTTTTTTTTTTTTTCCTATGGGCAGCGGCGCAGCATGATACTAGGCCGCTGCCCAGTAACCAATGGGGAGGCCTGTTGGTTTAATTCAATATTTTTTTTTCCTATAGGCAGAGGCCCAACATGATACTAGGCCGCTGACCAGTAACCAATGGGGCGGCCCATTGGTTTAATTTCCTTTTTTTTTTTTTTTTTACCTATGGGCAGCGGCCAAGCGTAATACTGGGCCGCTGCCCAGTAACCAATGGGGAGGCCCATTGGTTTAATTTAATTTTTTTTTATGTTTTATTTTTTATTTTTTTACCTATGGGCAGCGGCCGAGCGTAATACTGGGCCGCTGCCCAGTAACCAATGGGGAGGACCATTGGTTTAATTTCCTGTTTTTTTTTTTTTTTTTTTCCTATGGGCAGCGGCGCTGCATGATACTGGGCCGCTGCCCAGTAACCAATGGGGAGGCCCATTGGTTTAATTTCCTTTTTTTTTTTTTTTTTTTACCTTTGGGAAGCTGCCCTGCATGATACTGGGCCGCTGCCCAGTAACCAATGGGGAGGCCCATTGGTTTAATTTCCTGTTTTTTTTTTTTTAACCTATGGGCTGCGGCGCAGCATGATACTGGGACGCTGCCCAGTAACCAATGGGACGGCCCATTGGTTTAATTTCCTTTTTTTTTTTTTCCCTATGGGCAGCGGCCCAGCGTAATACTGGGCCGCTGCCCAGTAACCAATGGGGAGGCCCATTGGTTTAATTTAATTTTTTTTTATTTTTTATTTTTTATTTTTTTACCTATGGGCAGCGGCCGAGCGTAATACTGGGCCGCTGCCCAGTAACCAATGGGGAGGCCCATTGGTTTAATTTCATTTTATTTTTTTTATTTTTTAACCTATGGGCAGCTGCCTTGCATGATACTGGGCCGTTGCCCAGTAACCAATGGGGAGGCCCATTGGTTTAATTTCCTGTTTTTTTTTTTTTAACCTATGGGCTGCGGCGCAGCATGATACTGGGACGCTGCCTAGTAACCAATGGGGCGGCCCATTGGTTTAATTTCCTTTTTTTTTTTTTTTTTACCTATGGGCAGCGGCCCAGCGTAATACTGGGCCGCTGCCCAGTAACCAATGGGGAGGCCCATTGGTTTAATTTAATTTTTTTTTATTTTTTATTTTTTATTTTTTTACCTATGGGCAGCGGCCGAGCGTAATACTGGGCCGCTGCCCAGTAACCAATGGGGAGGCCCATTGGTTTAATTTCATTTTATTTTTTTTTATTTTTTAACCTATGGGCAGCGGCCTTGCATGATACTGGGCCGCTGCCCAGTAACCAATGGGGAGGCCCATTTGTTTAATTTCCTTTTTTTTTTTTTTTTTACCTATGGGCAGCGGCCCAGCGTAATACTGGGCCGCTGCCCAGTAACCAATGGGGAGGCCCATTTGTTTAATTTCCTTTTTTTTTTTTTTTTTACCTATGGGCAGCGGCCTAGCGTAATACTGGGCCGCTGCCCAGTAACCAATGGGGAGGCCCATTGGTTTAATTTCATTTTTTTTTCCTATGGGCAGCGGCGCAGCATGATACTGGGCCGCTGCCCGGTAACCAATGGGGAGACCCATTGGTTTAATTTCATTTTTTTTTTTTTACCTAAGGGCAGCTGCGTTGCATGATACTGGGCCGCTGCCCAGTAACCAATGGGGAGGCCTATTGGTTTAATATCCTTTTTTTTTTTTTCCTATGGGCAGCAGCGCAGCATGATACTGGGCCGCTGCCCAGTAACCAATGGGGAGCCCATTTGTTTAATTTCCTTTTTTTTTTTTCTTTTTTTTTCCTATGCGCAGCGGCGCAGCATGATACTGGGCCGCTGCCCAGTAACCAATGGGGAGCCCATTTGTTTAATTTCCTTTTTTTTTTTTTTTTTTTTACCTATGACCAGCGGCGCAGCATGATACTGGGACGCTGCCCAGTAACCAATGGGGAGGCCCATTGGTTTAATTTCTTATTTATTTATTTATTTATTTTTATTTTTTTACCTATGGGCAGCGGCCCAGCGTAATACTGGGCTGCTGCCCAGTAACCAATGGGGAGGCCAATTGGTTTAATTTCATTTTTTTTTTTACCTATGGGCAGCTGCCTTGCATGATACTGGGCCGCAGCCCAGTAATCAATGGGGAGGCCCATTGGTTTAATTTATTTATTTTATTTTTTTTTTTTTACCTATGGGCAGCGTCGCAGCATGATACTGGGACGCTGCCCAGTAACCAATGGGGAGGCCCATTGGTTTAATTTCCTTTTTTTGTATTTTTTTTTATTTTTTTACCTATGGGCAGCGGCCCGGCGTAATACAGGGCCGCTGCCCAGTAACCAATGGGGAGGCCTATTCGTTTAATTTCTTTTTTTTTTTTTTTTTTTTTTTTTTTTTTTTTACCTATTGGCAGCTGCCTAGCATGATATTGGGCCGCTGCCCAGTAACCAATGGGGGGGCCCATTGGTTTAATTTCATTTTTTTTCCTATGGGCAGCGGCCCAGAATGATACTCGGCCGCTGCCTAGTTGCCAATGGGGAGGCCCATTGGTTTAATTTCCTGGTTTTTTTTTTATTTTTTATTTTTTATTTTTTTACCTATGGGCAGTGGCCCAGCGTAATACTGGGCCGCTGCCTATTAACCAATGGGGAGGCCCATTGGTTTAATTTCGTTTTTTTTTTTTTTTTTTTACCTATGGGCAACTGCCCAGCATGATACTGGGCCGCTGCCCCGTAACCAATGGGGAGGCCCATTGGTTTAATTTCCTGTTTTTTTTTTTTTTTTTTTTCCTATAGGCAGCGGCCCAGCATGATACTAGGCCGCTGCCCAGTAACCAATGGGGAGGCCCATTGGTTTAATTTCCTTTTTTTTTTTTTTTTAACCTATAGGCAGCTGCCCAGCATGATACTGGGCCGCTGCCCAGTAACCAATGGGGAGGCCCATTGGTTTAATTTCCTGTTTTTTTTTTTTTTTTTTTTTTTTTTTTTTTTTTTTTTCCTATATGCAGCGGCCCAGCATGATACTAGGCCGCTGCCAAGTAACCAATAGGGAGGCCCATTGGTTTAATTTCCTTTTTTTTTCTTTTTTTTTTTACCTATGGGCAGCTGCCCAGCATGATACTGGGCAGCTTCCCAGTAACCAATGGGGAGGCCTATTGGTTTAATTTCCTTTTTTTTTTTTTTTTACCTATGGGCAGCTGCCCAGCATGATACTGGGCCGCTGCCCAGTAACCAAATGGGAGGCCCATTGGTTTAATTTCCTTTTTTTTTTTTCCTATTGGCAGCTGCGCAACATGATACTGGGACGCTGCCTAGTAACCAATGGGGAGGCCCATTGGTTTAATTTCCTTTTTTTTTTTTTTTTTTTTTTTACCTATGGGCAGCTGCCCAGCATGATACTGGGCCGCTTCCCAGTAACCAATGGGGAGGCCTATTGGTTTAATTTCCTTTTTTTTTTTTTTTACCTATGGGCAGCTGCCCAGCATTATACTGGGCCACTGCCCAGTAACCAAATGGGAGGCCCATTGGTTTAATTTCCTTTTTTTTTTTCCTATTGGCAGCTGCGCAGCATAATACTGGGACGCTGCCTAGTAACCAATGGGGAGGCCCATTGGTTTAATTTCCTTTTTTTTTTTTTTTTTTTACCTATGGGCAGCTGCCCAGCATTATACTGGGCCGCTGCCCAGTAACCAATGGGAAGGCCCATTGATTTAATTTCCTTTTTTTTTTTTTAACCTATGGGCCGCGGCGCAGCATGATACTGGGCCACTGCCCAGTAACAAATGGGAGGCCCATTGGTTTAATTTCCTTTTTTTGTATTTTTTTGTATTTTTTTACCTATGGGCAACGGCCCGGCGTAATACAGGGCCGCTGCCCAGTAACCAATGGGGAGGCCCATTGGTTTAATTTCTTTTTTTTTTTTTACCTATGGGCAGCTGCCTAGCATGATATTGGGCCGCTGCCTAATAACCAATGGGGAGGCCCATTGGTTTAATTTCATTTTTTTTCCTATGGGCAGCGGCCCAACATGATACTGGGCCGCTGCCTAGTAACCAATGGGGAGGCCCATTGGTTTAATTTCATGTTTTTTTTTTTTTTTTTCCTATGGCCAACGGAGCAGCATGATACTGGGCCGCTGCCTAGTAACCAATGGGGAGGCCCAATGGTTTAATTTACTTTTATTTATTTATTTATTTTTTTTACCTATGGGCAGCGGCCCAGCGTAATACTGGGCCGCTGCACAGTTACCAATGGGGAGGCCCATTGGATTAATTTAATGTTTTATTTTTCCTATAGGCAGCGGCCCAGCATGATTCTAGGCCGCTGCCCAGTAACCAATTGGGAAGGCCATTGTTTTTTTTATTGTTTTTATTTTATTTGATTTTATTTTATTTTACCTATGGGCAGCTGCCTAGCATGATATTGTGCTGCTGCCCAGTAACCAATGGGGGGGCCCATTGGTTTAATTTTTTTTTTTTTTTTTTTACCTATGGGCAGCTGAACAGCATAATACTGGGCCGCTGCCCAGTAACCAATGGGAGGCCCATTGGTTTAATTTCATGTTTTTTTTTTCCTATAGGCTGCGGCCCAGCATGATTCTAGGCCGCTGCCCAGTAACCAATGGGGAGGCCCATTGGTTTAATTTACTGTTTTCTTTTATTTTTTTTATTTTTATTTTTGCTTTTTACCTATGGGCAGCGACGCAGCATGATACTGGGACGCTACCCAGTAACCAATCGGGAGGCCCATTGGTTTAATTTCCTTTTTATTTATTTATTTATTTTTTTTTTTACCTATGGGCAGCTGCCCAGCATGATACTGGGCCGCTGCCCAGTAACCAATGGGGAGACCCATTGGTTTAATTTCCTTTTTTTTTTTTTTTTTTTTTTACCTATGGGCAGCGTCGCAGCATGATACTGGGACGCTGCCCAGTAACCAATGCGGAGGCCCATTGGTTTAATTTCCTTTTTTTTGTATTTTTTTGTATTTTTTTACCTATGCGCAGCGGCCCGGCGTAATACAGGGTCACTGCCCAGTAACCAATGGGGAGGCCCATTGGTTTAATTTCTTTTTTTTTTTTTTAACTATGGGCAGCTGCCTAGCATGATATTGGGCCGCTGCTCAATAACCAATGGGGAGGCCCATTGGTTTAATTTCAATTTTTTTTCCTAAGGGCAGCGGCCCAGCATGATACTGGAGCGCTGCCTAGTAACCAATGGGGAGGCCCATTGGTTTAATTTCATGTTTTTTTTTTTCCTATGGCCAGCGGCACAGCATGATACTGGGCCGCTGCCTAGTAACCAATGGGGAGGCCCAATGGTTTAATTTCCTTTTATTTATTTATTTATTTTTTTACCTATGGGCAGCGGCCCAGCGTAACCAATGGGGAGGCCAATTGGTTTAATTTCATTTTTTTTTTTTTTTACCTATGGTCAGCTGCCTAGCATGATACTGGGCCGCTGCCCAGTAACCAATGGGGAGGCCCATTGGTTTAATTTACTGTTTTTTTTTTTTTTTTTTTCCTATGGGCAGCGGCGCAGCATGATACTGGGCCGCTGCCCAGTAACCAATGGGGAGGCCCATTGGTTTAATTTCCTGTTTTTTTTTTTTTTTTTTTTTTTTTTTTTTCCTATAGGCAGCGGCCCAGCATGATACTAGGCCGCTGCCCAGTAACCAATGGGGAGGCCCATTGGTTTAATTTAGTGTTTTTTTTTTTTTTTTTTTCCTATTGGTAGCGGCGCAGCATGATACTCTGGGCCGCTGCCCAGTAACCAATGGGAGTCCTATTGGTTTAATTACCTTTTTTTTTTTTTTTCCTAAAGGCAGTCGGCCCAGCATGATACTAGGTCCGCTGCCCAGTAACCCATGGGGAGGCCCATTGGTTTAATTTCCTGTTTTTTTTTTTTTTTTCCTATGGGCAGCGGCGCAGCTTGATACTTGGCCGCAGCCCAGTAATAAATGGTGAGGCCCATTGGTTTAATTTCTTTTTATTTTTTATTTTTATTTTTTTTTTACCTATGGGCAGCGTCCCAGCGTATTACTGGGCCGCTGCCCAGTAACCAATGGGGAGGCCCATTGGTTTAATTTCATTTTTTTTTTTACCTATGGGCAGCTGCCTAGCATGATACTGGGCCGCTGCCTAGTAACCAATGGGGAGGCCCAATGGTTTAATTTCCTGTTTTTTTTTTTTTTTTTTTTTTTTTTCCTATGGGCAGCGGCGCAGCATGATACTAGGCCGCTGCCCAGTAACCAATGGGGAGGCCTGTTGGTTTAATTCAATATTTTTTTTTCCTATAGGCAGCGGCCCAACATGATACTAGGCCGCTGACCAGTAACCAATGGGGAGGACCATTGGTTTAATTTCCTATTTTTTTTTTTTTTTTTCCTATGGGCAGCGGCGCTGCATGATACTGGGCCGCTGCCCAGTAACCAATGGGGAGGCCCATTGGTTTAATTTCCTTTTTTTTTTTTTTTTTTTTTACCTTTGGGAAGCTGCCCTGCATGATACTGGGCCGCTGCCCAGTAACCAATGGGGAGGCCCATTGGTTTAATTTCCAATTTTTTTTTTTTTTAACCTATGGGCTGCGGCGCAGCATGATACTGGGACGCTGCCCAGTAACCAATGGGGCGGCCCATTGGTTTAATTTCCTTTTTTTTTTTTTTTACCTATGGGCAGCGGCCCAGCGTAATACTGGGCCGCTGCCCAGTAACCAATGGGGAGGCCCATTGGTTTAATTTAATTTTTTTTATTTTTTATTTTTTATTTTTTTACCAATGGGCAGCGGCCGAGCGTAATACTGGGCCGCTGCCCAGTAACCAATGGGGAGGCCCATTGGTTTAATTTCATTTTATTTTTTTTTATTTTTTAACCTATGGGCAGCTGCCTTGCATGATACTGGGCCGCTGCCCAGTAACCAATGGGGAGGCCCATTGGTTTAATTTCCTGTTTTTTTTTTTTTAACCTATGGGCTGCGGCGCAGCATGATACTGGGACGCTGCCCAGTAACCAATGCGGCGGCCCATTGGTTTAATTTCCTTTTTTTTTTTTTTTTTACCTATGGGCAGCGGCCCAGCGTAATACTGGGCCGCTGTCCAGTAACCAATGGGGAGGCCCATTGGTTTAATTTAATTTTTTTTTTATTTTTTATTTTTTATTTTTTTACCTATGGGCAGCGGCCGAGCGTAATACTGGGCCGCTGCCCAGTAACCAATGGGGAGGCCCATTGATTTAATTTCATTTTATTTTTTTTTATTTTTTAACCTATGGGCAGCTGCCTTGCATGATATTGGGCCGCTGCCCAGTAACCAATGGGGAGGCCCATTTGTTTAATTTCCTTTTTTTTTTTTTTTTTTTTACCTATGGGCAGCGGCCCAGCGTAATACTAGGCCGCTGCCCAGTAACCAATGGGGAGGCCCATTGGTTTAATTTCTTTTTTTTTTTTTTTTACCTATGGGCAGCGTCCTAGCGTAATACTGGGCCGCTGCCCAGTAACCAATGGGGAGGCCCATTGGTTTAATTTCATTTTTTTTTCCTATGGGCAGCGGCGCAGCATGATACTGGGCCGCTGCCCAGTAACCAATGGGGAGACCCATTGGTTTAATTTCATTTTTTTTTTACCTAAGGGCAGCTGCCTTGCATGATACTGGGCCGCTGCCCAGTAACCAATGGGGAGACCCATTGGTTTAATTTCATTTTTTTTTTTTTTTTTTTTCCTATGGGCAGCAGCGCAGCATGATACTGGGCCGCTGCCCAGTAACCAATGGGGAGCCCATTTGTTTAATTTCCTTTTTTTTTTTCTTTTTTTTTCCTATGCGCAGCGGCGCAGCATGATACTGGGCCGCTGCCCAGTAACCAATGGGGAGCCCATTTGTTTAATTTCCTTTTTTTTTTTTTTTTTTTTTTACCTATGACCAGCGGCGCAGCATGATACTGGGACGCTACCCAGTAACCAATGGGGAGGCCCATTGGTTTAATTTCTTATTTATTTATTTATTTATTTTTATTTTTTTACCTATGGGCAGCGGCCCAGCGTAATACTGGGCTGCTGCCCAGTAACCAATGGGGAGGCCAATTGGTTTAATTTCATTTTTTTTTTTTACCTATGGGCAGCTGCCTTGCATGATACTGGGCCGCAGCCCAGTAATCAATGGGGAGGCCCATTGGTTTAATTTACTTTTTTTTTTTTTTTTTTTTTACCTATGGGCAGCGTCGCAGCATGATACTGGGACGCTGCCCAGTAACCAATGGGGAGGCCCATTGGTTTAATTTCCTTTTTTTGTATTTTTTTTTATTTTTTTACCTATGGGCAGCGGCCCGGCGTAATACAGGGCCGCTGCCCAGTAACCAATGGGGAGGCCTATTCGTTTAATTTCTTTTTTGTTTTTTTTTGTTTTTTTTTTTTTTTTTACCTATGGGCAGCTGCCTAGCATGATATTGGGCCGCTGCCCAGTAACCAATGGGGGGGCCCATTGGTTTAATTTCATTTTTTTTTCCTATGGGCAGCGGCCGAGAATGATACTCGGCCGCTGCCTAGTTGCCAATGGAGAGGCCCATTGGTTTAATTTCCTGGTTTTTATTTATTTATTTATTTTTATTTTTTTACCTATGGGCAGTGGCCCAGCGTAATACTGGGCCGCTGCCTATTAACCAATGGGGAGGCCCATTGGTTTAATTTCGTTTTTTTTTTTTTTTTTTTTACCTATGGGCAACTGCCCAGCATGATACTGGGCCGCTGCCCAGTAACCAATGGGGAGGCCCATTGGTTTAATTTCCTGTTTTTTTTTTTTTTTTTTTCCTATAGGCAGCGGCCCAGCATGATACTAGGCCGCTGCCCAGTAACCAATGGGGAGGCCCATTGGTTTAATTTCCATTTTTTTTTTTTTAACCTATAGGCAGCTGCCCAGCATGATACTGGGCCGCTGCCCAGTAACCAATGGGGAGGCCCATTGGTTTAATTTCCTGTTTTTTTTTTTTTTTTTTTTTTTTTTTTTTTTTTTTCCTATATGCAGCGGCCCAGCATGATACTAGGTCGCTGCCAAGTAACCAATAGGGAGGCCCATTGGTTTAATTTCCTTTTTTTTTTTTTTTTTTTTTACCTATGGGCAGCTGCCCAGCATGATACTGGGCAGCTTCCCAGTAACCAATGGGGAGGCCTATTGGTTTAATTTCCTTTTTTTTTTTTTTTTACCTATGGGCAGCTGCCCAGCATGATACTGGGCCGCTGCCCAGTAACCAAATGGGAGGCCCATTGGTTTAATTTCCTATTTTTTTTTTCCTATTGGCAGCTGCGCAACATGATACTGGGACGCTGCCTAGTAACCAATGGGGAGGCCCATTGGTTTAATTTCCTTTTTTTTTTTTTTTTTTACCTATGGGCAGCTGCCCAGCATTATACTGGGCCATTGCCCAGTAACCAAATGGGAGGCCCATTGGTTTAATTTCCTTTTTTTTTTTCCTATTGGCAGCTGCGCAGCATAATACTGGGACGCTGCCTAGTAACCAATGGGGAGGCCCATTGGTTTAATTTCCTTTTTTTTTTTTTTTTTTACCTATGGGCAGCTGCCCAGCATTATACTTGGCCGCTGCCCAGTAACCAATGGGAAGGCCCATTGATTTAATTTCGTTTTTTTTTTTTTAACCTATGGGCACCGGCGCAGCATGATACTGGGCCGCTGCCCAGTAACAAATGGGGAGGCCCATTGGTTTAATTTCCTTTTTTTTGTATTTTTTTGTATTTTTTTACCTATGGGCAACGGCCCGGCGTAATACAGGGCCGCTGCCCAGTAACCAATGGGGAGGCCCATTGGTTTAATTTCTTTTTTCTTTTTTACCTATGGGCAGCTGCCTAGCATGATATTGGGCCGCTGCCTAATAACCAATGGGGAGGCCCATTGGTTTAATTTCATTTTTTTTCCTATGGGCAGCGGCCCAACATGATACTGGGCCGCTGCCTAGTAACCAATGGGGAGGCCCATTGGTTTAATTTCATGTTTTTTTTTTTTTTTTCCTATGGCCAACGGAGCAGCATGATACTGGGCCGCTGCCTAGTAACCAATGGGGAGGCCCAATGGTTTAATTTACTTTTATTTATTTATTTATTTTTTTTACCTATGGGCAGCGGCCCAGCGTAATACTGGGCCGCTGCACAGTTACCAATGGGGAGGCCCATTGGTTTAATTTAATGTTTTTTTTTTCCTATAGGCAGCGGCCCAGCATGATTCTAGGCCGCTGCCCAGTAACCAATTGGGAAGGCCATTGTTTTTTTTATTGTTTTTATTTTATTTGATTTTATTTTATTTTACCTATGGGCAGCTGCCTGGCATATGATATTGTGCTGCTGCCCAGTAACCAATGGGGGGGCCCATTGGTTTAATTTTTTTTTTTTTTTTTTACCTATGGGCAGCTGAACAGCATAATACTGGGCCGCTGCCCAGTAAGCAATGGGAGGCCCATTGGTTTAATTTCATGTTTTTTTTTTCCTATAGGCTGCGGCCCAGCATGATTCTAGGCCGCTGCCCAGTAACCAATGGGGAGGCCCATTGGTTTAATTTACTGTTTTCTTTTATTTTTTTTATTTTTTTTTTTGCTTTTTACCTATGGGCAGCGACGCAGCATGATACTGGGATGCTGCCCAGTAACCAATCGGGAGGCCCATTGGTTTAATTTCTTTTTTATTTATTTATTTATTTTTTTTTTTTACCTATGGGCAGCTGCCCAGCATGATACTGGGCCGCTGCCCAGTAACCAATGGGGATGCCCATTGGTTTAATTTCCTTTTTTTTTTTTTTTTTTTTACCCATGGGCAGCCTCGCAGCATGATACTGGGACGCTGCCCAGTAACCAATGCGGAGGCCCATTGGTTTAATTTCTTTTTTATTTTTATTTTTTTTATTTTACACCTATTGGCAGCTGCCCAGCATGATACTTGGCCGCTGCCTAGTAACCAACGGGGAGGCCCATTGGTTTAATTTCATGTTTTTTTTTTCCTATGGCCAGCGGCGCAGCATGATACTGGGCCGCTGCCTAGTAACCAATGGGGAGGCCCAATGGTTTAATTTAATTTTTTTTTATTTTTATTTTTTTACCTATGGGCAGCGGCCCAGCGTAATACTGGGCCGCTGCCCAGTAACCAATGTGGAGGCCCATTGGTTTAATTTCATATTTTTTTTTTCCTGTAGGCAGCGGCCCAGCATGATTCTAGGCCGCTGCCCAGTAACCAATGGGGAGGCCCATTGGTTTAATTTACTATTTTTTTTATTTTTTTTATTTTTACCTATGGGCAGCTGCCCAGCATGATACTGGGCCGCTGTCCAGTAACCAATGGGGAGGCCCATTGGTTTAATTTCCTGTTTTTTTTTTTTTTTTTCCTATAGGCAGCGGCCCAGCATGATACTAGGCCGCTGCCCAGTAACCAATGGGGAGGCCCATTGGTTTAATTTCCTTTTTTTTTTTTACCTATTGGCAGCTGTCCAGCATGATACTGGGCCGCTGTCCAGTAACCAATGGGGAGGGCCCATTGGTTTAATTTCCTTTTTTTTTTTTTTTTTTTTTTTTTTTCCTTTAGGCAGCGGCCCAGCATGATACTAGGCCGCTGCCCAGTAACCAATGGGGAGGCCCATTGGTTTAATTTCTTTTTTTTTTCTTTTTCACTATGGGCAGCGGCCTAGCATGATACTGGGCCGCTGCCCAGTAAACAATAGGGAGTCCCATTGGTTTAATTTCCTGTTTTTTTTTTTTTTTTTTTTTTTTTTTTTTTTTTTTTTTACCTATGGGTAGCGGCGCAGCATGATACTGGGCCGCTTCCCAGTAACCAATGGGGATGCCTATTGGTTTAATTTCCTTTTTTTTTTTATTTTTTTACCAATGGGCAGTTGCCCAGCATAATACTGGGCCACTGCCCAGTAACCAATGGGAAGGCCCATTGGTTTAATTTCCTTTTTTTTTTCCTTAAGGGCAGCGGCGCAGCATGATACTGCGACGCTGGCCAGTAACCAATGGGGAGGCCCATTGGTTTAATTTCCTTTTTTTTTTTTTTTTTTTTTTTTTACCTATGGACAGCGGCGCAGCATGATAGTGGGCGGCTGCCCAGTAACCAATGGGGAGGCCCATTGGTTTAATTTCCTTTTTTTTTTTTTTTTTTTTACATATGGGCAACTGCCCAGCATGATACTGGGCCGCTGCCCAGTAACCAATGGGGAGGCCCATTGGTTTAATTTCCTGTTTTTTTTTTTTTTTTTTTTTTTTTTTTTTTTTACCTATGGGCAGCGGCGCAGCATGATACTGGGCCGCTGCCCAGTAACGAATGGGGTGGGCAATTGGTTTAATTTCCTTTTTTTTTTTTTTTTTTTTTACCAATGGGCAGTTGCCTAGCATGATATTGGGCCGCTGCCCAGTAACCAATGGGGAGGCCTATTGGTTTAATTTCATTTTTTTTACCTATGGGCAGCGGCCCAGCATGATACTGGGCCGCTGCCTAGTAACCAATGGGGAGGACCATTGGTTTAATTTCATGTTTTTTTTTTTTTTTTTCCTATGGCCAGCGGCGCAGCATGATACTGGGCCGCTGCCTAGTAACCAATGGGGAGGCCCAATGGTTTAATTTTCTTTTATTTATTTATTTATTTTTTTTACCTATGGGCAGCGGCCCAGCGTAATACTGGGTCGCTGCCCAGTAAACAATGGGGAGGCCAATTGGTTTAATTTCATGTTTTGTTTTTTTCCTATAGGCAGCGGCCCAACATGATTCTAGGCCGCTGCCCAGTAACCAATGGGGAGACCCATTGGTTTAATTTACTGTATTTTTATTTATTTATTTATTTTTACCTATGGGCAGCTGCCTAGCTTGATATTGGGGCCGCTACCCAGTAACCAATGGGGGGCCCCATTGGTTTAATTTCATTTTTTTTTATTTTTTTATTTTTTTACCTATGGGCAGCTGCCCAGCATGATACTGGGCCGCTGTCCAGTAACCAATGGGGAGGCCCATTGGTTAAATTTCCGGTTTTTTTTTTTTTTTTTTTTTTTTTTTTTACCTATGGGCAGCTGCCCAGCGTAATACTGGGCCGCTGCCCAGTAACCAATGGGGAGGCCCATTGGTTTAATTTCATGTTTTTTTTCCTATAGGCAGTGGCCCAGCATGATTCTACGCCGCTGCCCAGTAACCAATGGGGAGGCCCATTGGTTTAATTTACTGTTTTTTTTTTATTTTTTTTATTTTTATTTTTTGTTTTTTACCTATGGGCAGCGACGCAGCATGATACTGGGACGCTGCCCAGTAACCAATCGGGAGGTCCATTGGTTTAATTTCTTTTTTTTTTATTTTTTTTATTTGTTTGCCTTTGGTTACCCGGCTCAGCGTAATACTGGGCCGCTGCCCAGTAACCAATGGGGAGGCCCATTGGTTTAATTTCAATTTTTTTTTTTTTTTTTTACCTATGAGCAACTGCCCAGTATGATACTGGGCCGTTGCCCAGTAACCAATGGGGAGGCCCATTGGTTTAATTCCATTTTTTTTTTTTTTTTTTTTACCTATGGGCAGCTGCCCAGCATGATACTGGGCCGCTGTCCAGTAACCAATGGGGAGGCCCATTGGTTAAATTTCCTCTTTTTTTTTTTTTTTTTTTTACCTATGGGCAGCTGCCCAGCATGATACTGGGCTGCTGCCCAGTAACCAATGGGGAGGCCCATTGGTTTAATTTCCTTTTATTTATTTATTTTTTTTTACCAATGGGCAGCGGCCCAGCGTAATACTAGGCCGCTGCCCAGTAAGCAATGGGGAGGCCCATTGGTTTAATTTCATGTTTTTTTTTTTTTTTTCCTATAGGCAGCGGCCCAGTATGATTCTAGGCCGATGCCCAGTAACCAATGGGGAGGCCCATTGGTTTAATTTACTGTTTTTTTTATTTTTTTTTTATTTTTTATTTTTGTTTTTTACCTATGGGCAGCGACGCAGCATGATACTGGGACGCTGCCCAGTAACCAATCGGGAGGCCCATTGGTTTAATTTCCTTTTTTTATTTTATTTATTTTTTTTTCCCTATGGTTAGCGGCTCAGCGTAATACTTGGCCGCTGCCCAGTAACCAATGGGGAGGCCCATTGGTTTAATTTCATTTTTTTTTTACCTATGGGCAGCTGCCTAGCATGATATTGGGCCGCTGCCCAGTAACCAATGGGGGGGCCCATTGGTTTAATTTCATTTTTTTTTCCTATGGGCAGCGGCCCAGCATGATACTCGGCCGCTGCCTAGTATCCAATGGGGAGGCCCAATTGGTTTAATTTCCTGTTTTTTTTTTTTTTTTTTTTTACCTTGGGCAGTGGCCCAGCGTTATACTGGGCCGTTGCCTAGTAGCCAATGGGGAGGCCCATAGGTCTAATTTCATTTTTTTTTTTTACCTATGGGCAGCTTCCCAGCATGATACTGGGCCGCTGTCCAGTAACCAATGGGGAGGCCCATTTGTTAAATTTCCTCGTTTTTTTTTTTTTAACCTATGGGCAGCGGCCCAGCCTAATACTGGGCCGCTGCCCAGTAACGAATGGGGAGGCCCATTGGTTTAATTTCCTGTTTGTTTGTTTGTTTGTTTGTTTTTTTTTAACCTATGGGCAGCGGCCCAGCCTAATACTGGGCCGCTGCCCAGTAACCTATGGGGAGGCCCATTGGTTTAATTTCCTGTTTGTTTGTTTGTTTGCTTTTTTTTTTAACCTATGGGAAGCGGCGCAGCCTAATACTGGGCCGCTGCCCAGTAACCAATGGGGAGGCCCATTGTTTTAATTTCCTGTTTGTTTGTTTGTTTTTTTTTTTTTTTTTAACCTATGGGCAGCGGCCCAGCCTAATACTGAGCCGCTGCCCAGTAACCTATGGGGAGGCCCATTGGTTTAATTTCCTGTTTGTTTGTTTGTTTTTTTTTTTTTAACCTATGGGCAGCGGCCCAGCCTAATACTGGGCCGCTGTCCAATAACCAATGGGGAGGCCCATTGGTTTAATTTCCTTTTTTTTTTTTTTTAACCTATGGGCAGCGGCCCAGCCTAATACTGGGACGCTGCCCAGTAACCAATGGGAAGGCCCATTGATTTAATTTCCTGTTTGTTTCTTTTTTTTTTTTTTTTAAAACAATGGGGATCGGCCCAACCGAATACACCGCCGCTGCCCAGTAACCAATGGGGAGGCCCATTGGTTTATTTTCATGTTTGTTTGTTTTTTTTTTTTTGTTTTTTTTTTTTACCTATGGGCAGCGGCACAGCGTAATACTGGGCCACTGCCCAGTAACCAATGGGGAGGCCCATTGGTTTAATTTCCTGTTTTTTTTTTTTACCTATGGGCAGCGGCCCAGCAAGATACTGGGCCGCTGCGCAGTAACCAATGGGGAGGCCCATTGGTTTAATTTCCTATTTTTATTTTTTTATTTTTTTTATTATTATTTTTTTTTACATATGGGCAGCGGCCGAGCCTAATACTGGGCCGCTGCCCAGTAACCAATGGGGAGGCCCATTGGTTTAATTTCCTGTTTGTTTGTTTGTTTGTTTTTTTTTTACCCTATGGGCAGCAGCCCAGCCTAATACTGGGCCGCTGCCCAATAACCAATGGGGAGGCCCATTGGTTTAATTTTGCTGTTTGTTTGTTTGTTTTTTTTTTTTTTTTTTTTTTAACCTATGTGTAGCGGCCCAGCCTAATACTGGGCCGCTGCCCAGTAACCAATGGGGATACCCATTGGTTTAATTTCCTGTTTGTTTGTTTTTGTTTTTTTTTTTTAACCTATGGGCAGCAGTGCAGCCTAATACTGGGCCGCTGCCCAGTAACCAATGGGGAGGCCCACTGGTTTAATTTCCTGTTTGTTTTTTTTTATTTTTTGTTTTTTTATTTATTTTTTTACCTATGGGCAGCGGCCCAGCGTAATACTGGGCCGCTGCCTAGTAGCCAACGGGGAGGCCATTGGTTTAATTTCCTTTTTTTTTACCTATGTGCAGCGGCCCAGCGTAATACTGGGCCGCTGCCCAGTAACCAATAGGAAGGCCTACTGGTTTAATTTCCTGTTTGTTTTTTTTATTTTTTTATTTTTTTTTATTTTTTTTACCTATGGGCAGCGGCCCAGCGTAATACTGGGCCGCTGCCCAGTAACCAATGGGGAGGCCCATTGGTTTAATTTCCTGTTTGTTTGTTTTTTTTTTTTTTTAACCTATGGGCAGCGGCCCAGCCTAATACTAGGCCGCTGCCCAGTAACCAATGCGGAGGCCCATTGGTTTAATTTCCTGTTTGTTTTTTTTTTTTAACCTATGGGCAGCGGCCCAGCCTAATACTGTGCCGCTGCCCAGTAACCAATGGGGACGCCCATTGGTTTAATTTCCTTTTTTTTTTTTCACCTATGGGCAGCGGCCCAGCCTAATACTGGGCCACTGCCCAGTAACCAATGGGAAGGCCCATTGGTTTAATTTTCTGTTTGTTTTTTTTTTTTTTTATTTTATTTTATTATTTTATTTTTACCTATGGGCAGCGGCCCAGCGTAATACTGGGCCGCTGCCCAGTAACCAATGGGGAGGCCCATTGGTTTAATTTCCTTTGTTTTTTTTTGTTTTTTTTTTATTTTACCTATGGGCAGCGGCCCAGCCTAATATTGGGCCGCTGCCCAGTAACCGATGGGGAGGCCCATTGGTTTAATTTCCTGTTTGTTTGTTTGTTTTTTTTTTTTTAACCTATGGGCAGCGGCCCTGCCTAATACTGGGCCGCGGCCCAGTAACCAATGGGGAGGCCCATTGGTTTAATTTCCTTTGTTTTTTTATTTTTTTTATTTTACCTATGGGCAGCGGCCCAGCCTAATATTGGGCCGCTGCCCAGTAACCGATGGGGAGGCCCATTGGTTTAATTTCCTGTTTGTTTGTTTGTTTTTTTTTTTTTTAAACCTATGGGCAGCGGCACAGCCTAATACTGGGTCGCTGCCCAGTAACCAATGGGAAGGCCCATTGGTTTAATTTCCTGTTTTTTTTTATTTTTTATTTTATTTTTTTTAACCTTTGGTCAGCGGCCCAGCCTAATACTGGGCCGCTGCCCAGTAACCAATGGGGAGGCACATTGGTTTAATTTCCTGTTTGTTTGTTTGTTCTTTTTTTTTTTTTTTAACCTATGGGCAGCGGCCCAGCCTAATACTGTGCCGCTGCCCAGTAACCAATGGGGAGGCCCATTGGTTTAATTTCCTAGTTTTTTTATTTTATTTTTTATTTTTTTACCTATGGGCAGTGGCCCAGCGTAATACTGGGCCGCTGCCCAGTATCCAATGGGGAGGCCCATTGGTTAAATTTCATTTTTTTTTTTTTTTTACCTACGGGCAGCGGCCTAGCATGATACTGGGCCGCTGCCCAGTAACCAATGGGGAGGCCCATTGGTTTAATTTCCTTTGTTTTTTTTATTTTTTTTTATTTTACCTATGGGCAGCGGCCCAGCCTAATATTGGGCCGCTGCCCAGTAACCGATGGGGAGGCCCATTGGTTTAATTTCCTGTTTGTTTGTTTGTTTTTTTTTTTTTTTTTAACCTATGGGCAGCGGCCCTGCCTAATACTGGGCCGCGGCCCAGTAACCAATGGGGAGGCCCATTGGTTTAATTTCCGTTGTTTTTTTATTTTTTTTATTTCACCTATGGGCAGCGGCCCAGCCTAATATTGGGCCGCTGCCCAGTAACCGATGGGGAGGCCCATTGGTTTAATTTCCTGTTTGTTTGTTTGTTTTTTTTTTTTTTTAAACCTATGGGCAGCGGCACAGCCTAATACTGGGTCGCTGCCCAGTAACCAATGGGAAGGCCCATTGGTTTAATTTCATGTTTTTTTTTTATTTTTTATTTTATTTTTTTTAACCTTTGGTCAGCGGCCCAGCCTAATACTGGGCCGCTGCCCAGTAACCAATGGGGAGGCACATTGGTTCAATTTCCTGTTTGTTTGTTTGTTCTTTTTTTTTTTTTTTTAACCTATGGGCAGCGGCCCAGCCTAATACTGGGCCGCTGCCTAGTAATCAATGGGGAGGCCCATTGGTTTAATTTCCTTTTTTTTTTTTACCTATGGACAGCGACCCAGTCTAATACTGGGCCGCTGCCCAGTAACTAATGGAAGGCCCATTGGTTTAATTTCCTGTTTGTTTTTTTTTTTTTTTTTACCTATGGGCAGCGGCCCAGCCTAATACTGGGCCGCTGCCCAGTAACCAATGGGGAGGCCCATTGGTTTAATTTCCTGTTTGTTTGTTTTTTTTTTTTTTTTTTTTTTTCACTATGAGCAGCGGCCCATCGTAATACTGGGCCGCTGCCCAGTAACCAATGGGGAGGCCCATTGGTTTAATTTCTAGTTTGTTTGTTTTTTTTTTCTTTAACCTATGGGCAGCGGCCCAGCCGAATACTGGGCCGCTGCCCAGTAACCAATGGGGAGGCCCATTGGTTTAATTTCCTGTTTTTTTTTTTTTTTTTTTTTTTTTTTTTTTTTTTTTTTTTTACCTATGGGCAGCGGCCCAGCGTAATACTGGTCCGCTGCCCAGTAACCAATGGGGAGGCCCATTGGTTTAATTTCCTGTTTTTTTTTTTTACCTATGGGCAGCGACCCAACAAGATACTGGGCCGCTGCGCAGTAACCAATGGGGAGGCCCATTGGTTTAATTTCCAGTTTTTATTTTTTTATTTTTTTTATTATTATTATTTTTTTATTTTTTTTTACATATGGGCAGCGGCCTAGCCTAATACTGGGCCGCTGCCCAGTAACCAATGGGAGGCCCTCTGGTTTAATTTCCTGTTTGTTTGTTTTTTTTGTTTTTAATTTTTTTACCCATGGCAGCGGCCCAGCGTAATACTGGGCCGCTGCCCAGTAACCAATGGGGAGGCCCCTTGGTTTAATTTCCTTTTTTTTTTTTTTTTACCTATGGGCAGCGGCCCAGCCTAATACTGGGCCGCTGCCCAGTAACTAATGGGAAGGCCCATTGGTTTAATTTCCTGTTTGTTTGTTTTTTTTTTTTTTTTTTAACATATGGGCAGCGGCCCAGCCTAATACTGGGCCGCTGCCCAGTAACCAATGGGGAGGCCCATTGGTTTAATTTCCTGTTTGTTTGTTTGATTTTTTTTTTTTAACCTATGGGCAGCGGCCCAGCCTAA
>NW_026292290.1:0-21610 GCF_023091745.1 Budorcas taxicolor | reverse complement strand
ACAATCTCCACCTCCTTATCCTTCAACACATAGTAAATTATAAAAAACTCCATCAACAAACCAGTAATAAACGTTCCTAAAACAACCTTATTAGAAACCCAAACCTCAGGATACTGCTCAGTAGCCATAGCTGTCGTATAACCAAAAACCACCATTATACCCCCTAAATAAACTAAAAAAAACCATTAAACCTAAAAAAGAACCACCATAATTTAACACAATACCACACCCAACCCCACCACTCACAATCAATCCCAACCCCCCCCATAAATAGGCGAAGGTTTTGAAGAAAACCCTACAAAGCCCATCACAAAAATTACACTTAAAATAAATACAATGTACATAATCATTATTCCTGCATGGAATCTAACCATGACTAATGATATGAAAAACCATCGTTGTTATTCAACTACAAGAACACTAATGATCAACATCCGAAAAACTCACCCACTAATAAAAATCGTAAACAACGCACTCATTGACCTCCCAACTCCATCAAACATCTCATCATGATGAAACTTTGGATCCCTCCTAGGCACTTGCTTAGCTCTACAAATCTTAACAGGCCTATTCCTAGCAATACACTACACATCCGATACAACAATAGCATTCTCCTCTGTAACCCACATTTGTCGAGACGTAAACTATGGCTGAATCATCCGATATATGCACGCAAACGGAGCATCAATATTTTTTATCTGCCTATTTATGCATGTAGGACGAGGCCTATATTACGGATCATATACCTTCTTAGAAACATGAAACATCGGAGTAATTCTCCTATTTACAACAATAGCCACAGCATTCATAGGCTATGTCCTACCATGAGGACAGATATCATTCTGAGGAGCAAACAGTCATTACCAACCTCCTCTCGGCAATCCCATACATTGGCACCAACCTAGTTGAATGAATCTGAGGGGGATTTTCAGTAGACAAAGCCACCCTCACCCGATTCTTCGCTTTCCACTTCATCCTCCCATTTATCATTGTAGCTCTCACCATAATCCACTTAATTTTCCTCCACGAAACAGGATCCAACAACCCCACAGGAATTCCATCAGACACAGACAAAATTCCATTTCACCCTTATTACACCATCAAGGACATCCTAGGCATCATACTATTAATCCTCATCCTCATATCACTAGTACTATTCACTCCCGACCTACTCGGAGACCCGGATAATTATACTCCAGCAAACCCACCTCAGTACACCCTCCCACATTAAGCCAGAATGGTATTTCCTATTTGCATACGCAATCCTACGATCAATCCCCAATAAACTGGGAGGAGTCCTAGCCTTAGTCCTTTCCATCTTGATCTTAACACTCGTACCCTTCCTCCACACATCCAAACAACGAAGCATAATGTTCCGACCAATCAGCCAATGCATATTCTGACTTTTAATAGCAGACCTATTAACACTTACATGAATCGGAGGACAACCGGTTGAACACCCCTACATCACCATCGGACAATTAGCATCCATCATATATTTCCTCATCATCCTGGCAATAATACCACTAGCCAGCACCATCGAAAACAATCTCCTGAAATGAAGACAAGTCTTTGTAGTAAAATTAATACGCTGGTCTTGTAAACCAGAAAAGGAGAACAATTAACCTCCCTAAGACTCAAGGAAGAAGCGATAGCCTCACCATCAACACCCAAAGCTGAAGTTCTACTTAAACTATTCCCTGAACCACTATTAATTGCGTCTATTGATATACCCCCAAAAACACTAAGAACCTCCCCAGTATTAAAATCCGCTAAAATTTTTAAACATACGACACAAATCTCCCACTCTATAAGCTTGCACGTGTAACAACATGCTTAATAACTCACCTCAATAGACACATGTACGAGTACTACACACAGACACACCATGTCATTTGCCCAAACATACCCACTAACACTCATACAATGTAAACATGATATGCGTCTAGCACACCACATGATCCATCCTATATGTATGAATATATACACTGAAGTAATATAATAAAAACATACATAAATGCAGTATACTACATGACCTACTTTGTGTGCAGTATGTACATTATAATTAATGTAATAAAGACATACTATGTATATATTACATTACATGATCTACCCCATGCATATAAGCATGTACATCATAATTAATGTAATAAAGATATAATATGTATATAGTACATTAAATGATTTTCCCCTTGCATATAAGCAAGTACAATAAAAATTATCTATAGTACATAGGACATTTCCTGCTTAGATCGTACATAGCGCATAAAGTCAAATCTATCCTCGTCACCATGCGTATCCCGTCCACTAGATCACGAGCTTACCGACCATGCCGCGTGAAACCAGCAACCCGCTTGGCAGGGATTTCTCTTCTCGCTCCGGGCCCATTAATCGTGGGGGTAGCTATTTAATGAACTTTATCAGACATCTGGTTCTTTCTTCAGGGCCATCTCATCTAAAACCGCCCATTCTTTCCTCTTAAATAAGACATCTCGATGGACTAATTACTAATCAGCCCATGCTCACACATAACTGTGCTGTCATACATTTGGTATTTTTTAATTTTCGGGGATGCTTGGACTCAGCTATGGCCGTCAAAGGCCCCGACCCGGAGCATAAATTGTAGCTGGACTTAACTGCATCTTGAGCATCCCCATAATGGTAGGCATGGGCATTTCAGTCAATGGTTACAGGACATACCTATTATATTTCCCCCCCCCCCCTCTTAAATATTAACCACCATTTTTAACATACTTCCCCCTAAGTATCAATATAAATTTATCTCACCCCCAATACTCAAATTCACACTCCAAACAAGATAGACATATAGGTGCCTGGGTCTGCTTACATACTACATGGTTAATGTAGCTTAAATTTAAAGCAAGGCACTGAAAATGCCTAGATGAGTATACCAACTCCATAAACACATAGGTTTGGTCCTGGCCTTCCTGTTAACTTTCAATAGACTTACACATGCAAGCATCCGCACCCCGGTGAGTAGCGCCCTCCGAATCAGCAGGACTAAGAGGAGCAGGTATCAAGCACACACCCTGTAGCTCATAACGCCTTGCTTAACCACACCCCCACGGGAAACAGCAGTGACAAAATTTAAGCCATGAACGAAAGTTCGACTAAGCCATATTAACTAGGGTTGGTAAATCTCGTGCCAGCCACCGCGGTCATACGACTAACCCAAGCTAACAGGAACACGGCGTAAAACGTGTTAAAGTACTACACCAAATAGAGTTAAATCCTAATTAAGCTGTAAAAAGCCATAATTATAACAAAAATAAGTGACGAAAGTAACTCTACGACAACTGACACACTATAGCTAAGACCCAAACTGGGATTAGATACCCCACTATGCTTAGCCCTAAACATAAATAATTGCAAAAACAAGATTATTCGCCAGAGTACTACCGGCAACGGCCCAAAACTCAAAGGACTTGGCGGTGCTTTACACCCTTCTAGAGGAGCCTGTTCTATAATCGATAAACCCCGATAAACCTCACCAATCCTTGCTAATACAGTCTGTATACCGCCATCTTCAGCAAACCCTGAAAAGGAACAAAAGTAAGCTCAATCATAACACATAAAAACGTTAGGTCAAGGTGTAACCTATGGAATGGGAAGAAATGGGCTACATTTTCTATCCAAGAAAACTTAATACGAAAGCCATTATGAAACTAACAGCCAAAGGAGGATTTAGTAGTAAACTAAGAATAGAGTGCTTAGTTGAACCAGGCCATGAAGCACGCACACACCGCCCGTCACCCTCCTCAAGTAAATATATGCACCCAAACCTATTTACATGCACCAATTACACGAGAGGAGGTAAGTCGTAACAAGGTAAGCATACTGGAAAGTGTGCTTGGACAAACCAAGACATAGCTTAATTAAAGCATCTAGTTTACACCTAGAAGATTTCGTGTACTGTGAATGTTTTGAACTATGCCTAGCCCAAACCCCCACTCTTCAATCCAATAACCAAAACATACTAAAACAAAACATTTACCCCTATTAAAGTATAGGAGATAGAAATTCTAAACATGGCGCTATAGAGAAAGTACCGTAAGGGAACGATGAAAGAAAATAATCAAAGTACAAAAAAGCAAAGATTAACCCTTGTACCTTTTGCATAATGAATTAACGAGCAAAAAACTTAACAAAACGAATTTCAGCTAAGTAACCCGAAACCAGACGAGCTACCTATAGACAGTTTATTAGAACCAACTCATCTATGTGGCAAAATAGTGAGAAGATCTATAAGTAGAGGTGACATGCCTAACGAGCCTGGTGATAGCTGGTTGTCCAGAAAATGAATCTTAGTTCAGCTTTAAAGATACCAAAAAATATAAACAAATCTCACTGTATCTTTAAAAGTTAGTCTAAAAAGGTACAGCCTTTTAGAAATGGGTACAACCTTCACTAGAGAGTAAGATCTTACAACACCATAGTAGGCCTAAAAGCAGCCATCTATTAAGAAAGCGTTAAAGCTCAACAATAAAAACAATACTAATCCCAACAACAATATAACCAACTCCTAGACCTAGTACTGGACTATTCTATTACTAAATAGAAGCAATAATGTTAATATGAGTAACAAGAAATATTTTCTCCTTGCACAAGTTTAAGTCAGTATCTGATAATACTCTGACTGTTAACAGTAAATAAAAATAACCCAACAATAAATAATTTATTAATTATACTGTTAATCCAACACAGGAGTGCACCCAGGAAAGATTAAAAGAAGTAAAAGGAACTCGGCAAACACAAATCCCGCCTGTTTACCAAAAACATCACCTCCAGCATCCCCAGTATTGGAGGCACTGCCTGCCCAGTGACTAGACGTTAAACGGCCGCGGTATCCTGACCGTGCAAAGGTAGCATAATCATTTGTTCTCTAAATAAGGACTTGTATGAACGGCCACACGAGGGTTTTACTGTCTCTTACTTCCAATCAGTGAAATTGACCTTCCCGTGAAGAGGCGGGAATAAACCAACAAGACGAGAAGACCCTATGGAGCTTTAACTAACTAGTCCAAAGAAAATAAACTTAACCATTAAGGGATAACAACACTCTTTATGGACTAGCAGTTTTGGTTGGGGTGACCTCGGAGAACAAAAAATCCTCCGAACGATTTTAAAGACTAGACCCACAAGTCAAATCAAACTATCGTTTATTGATCCAAAGACTTGATCAACGGAACAAGTTACCCTAGGGATAACAGCGCAATCCTATTCAAGAGTCCATATCGACAATAGGGTTTACGACCTCGATGTTGGATCAGGACACCCCGATGGTGCAACCGCTATCAAAGGTTCGTTTGTTCAACGATTAAAGTCCTACGTGATCTGAGTTCAGACCGGAGTAATCCAGGTCGGTTTCTATCTGTTATGTATTTCTCCCAGTACGAAAGGACAAGAGAAATAAGGCCAACTTCAACAAAGCGCCTTAAATCAATCAATGACTTTATCTCAATTGACCTCACAAACAATACCTGCCCTAGAAAAGGGCCCAGTTAAGGTGGCAGAGCCCGGTAATTGCGTAAAACTTAAACCTTTATACTCAGAGATTCAAATCCTCTCCTTAACAAAATGTTTATACTCAACATCTTAACACTTATTATCCCCATTCTTCTAGCCGTAGCTTTTCTTACACTAGTTGAACGAAAAATCCTAGGCTACATACAACTCCGAAAAGGCCCAAATATTGTAGGACCATATGGCTTACTCCAACCCATCGCCGATGCAATCAAACTTTTCATTAAAGAACCCCTACGACCTGCCACATCCTCAATCTCAATATTTATTCTAGCCCCCATCCTAGCCCTAACCCTAGCCTTAACTATATGAATCCCCCTACCCATACCCTATCCCCTCATCAATATAAACTTAGGAATCCTTTTCATATTAGCTATATCAAGCTTAGCCGTATACTCGATCCTCTGATCAGGCTGAGCCTCCAACTCAAAATACGCTCTTATTGGAGCCCTACGAGCAGTAGCACAAACAATTTCATATGAAGTTACACTAGCAATTATCTTACTATCAATCTTACTAATAAATGGATCCTTCACTCTCTCTACATTAATCATTACACAAGAACAAGTATGACTAATCTTCCCAGCATGACCCTTAGCAATAATATGATTCATTTCAACACTAGCAGAAACAAACCGAGCACCATTTGATCTTACTGAAGGAGAATCTGAACTAGTATCGGGCTTTAATGTAGAATACGCCGCAGGACCATTCGCCCTATTCTTTATAGCAGAATATGCAAACATTATTATAATAAATATCTTCACAACAACCCTCTTCCTAGGAGCATCCCATAACCCATACATACCAGAACTCTACGCAATTAACTTTATCATCAAATCACTACTACTCACAATGACCTTCCTATGAATCCGAGCATCCTACCCCCGATTCCGCTATGATCAACTGATGCACTTATTATGAAAAAATTTTCTACCCCTAACGCTAGCCCTATGCATATGACATGTATCTCTACCTATTCTCCTATCAAGTATCCCCCCACAAACATAAGAAATATGTCTGACAAAAGAGTTACTTTGATAGAGTAAATTATAGAGGTTTAAATCCTCTTATTTCTAGAACTATAGGAATTGAACCTACTCCTAAGAACTCAAAACTCTTCGTGCTCCCAATTACACCAAATTCTAATAGTAAGGTCAGCTAATTAAGCTATCGGGCCCATACCCCGAAAATGTTGGTTTGTATCCTTCCCGTACTAATAAACCCAATCACTCTCATTATTATCTTAATAACTATAATACTTGGAACCATTATCGTTATAATTAGCTCCCACTGACTACTCATCTGAATCGGATTTGAAATAAATATACTCGCCATCATTCCTATTATAATAAAAAAACACAACCCACGAGCCACAGAAGCATCAACTAAATATTTCCTAACTCAATCAACAGCCTCAATACTACTAATAATAGCCATTATCATCAACTTAATATTCTCAGGCCAATGAACCGTAATAAAACTATTTAACCCAACAGCCTCCATACTCATAACAATAGCCCTCGCCATAAAACTAGGAATAGCCCCATTCCACTTCTGAGTCCCAGAAGTAACACAAGGCATCCCTCTATCTTCAGGCCTAATCTTACTTACATGACAAAAACTAGCACCCATATCGGTACTTTACCAAGTATCCCAATCCATCAACCTAAATATAATCTTAACCCTATCAATTCTATCCATTATAATCGGAGGCTGAGGAGGATTAAACCAAACCCAACTACGAAAAATTATAGCTTACTCATCAATTGCCCACATAGGCTGAATAACAGCAATTTTACCATACAATCCCACCATAACATTACTAAACCTAATCATTTACATCATCATAACTTCCACCATATTTACACTATTTATAGCCAACTCAACCACAACCACTCTATCACTATCACACACATGAAACAAAACACCCATCATAACTATTCTAATTCTCATTACCCTCCTATCAATAGGAGGACTCCCCCCACTATCAGGATTTATGCCAAAATGAATAATTATTCAAGAAATGACAAAAAACAATAGCATTATCCTACCTACCTTCATAGCAATTACAGCACTACTAAACCTATATTTCTACATACGACTGGCATATTCCACCACACTTACTATGTTCCCTTCCACAAACAACATAAAAATAAAATGACAATTCTCAACCATAAAACGAATAACCCTCCTACCAACAATAACCGTATTGTCCACTATACTACTACCACTTACACCAATTCTCTCAATCCTAGAATAGGAATTTAGGTTAAATAGACCAAGAGCCTTCAAAGCCCTAAGCAAGTATAATTTACTTAATTCCTGATAAGGACTGCAAGATCATATCTTACATCAATTGAATGCAAATCAACTACTTTAATTAAGCTAAATCCTCACTAGATTGGTGGGTCCCACCCCCACGAAACTTTAGTTAACAGCTAAATACCCTAAATAACTGGCTTCAATCTACTTCTCCCGCCGCAAGAAAAAAAAGGCGGGAGAAGCCCCGGCAGAGTTTGAAGCTGCTCCTTTGAATTTGCAATTCAATATGTTAATTCACTACAGGACCTGGTAAAAAGAGGAATCAAACCTCTATTCTTAGATTTACAGTCTATTGCTTTACTCAGCCATTTTACCCATGTTCATAAACCGCTGATTATTTTCAACTAATCATAAAGATATCGGTACCCTTTATCTTCTATTTGGTGCCTGAGCCGGCATAGTAGGAACCGCTCTGAGCTTACTAATTCGTGCTGAGTTAGGCCAACCCGGAACTCTACTTGGAGATGACCAAATCTACAACGTAATTGTAACTGCACACGCATTCGTAATAATCTTCTTTATAGTAATGCCTATTATAATTGGAGGGTTTGGCAACTGGCTAGTTCCTCTAATGATTGGAGCCCCTGATATAGCATTCCCTCGGATAAATAATATAAGTTTTTGGCTCCTCCCCCCTTCTTTCCTATTACTCCTAGCATCCTCTATAGTCGAAGCCGGAGCAGGGACGGGTTGAACCGTATATCCCCCTCTAGCAGGTAATCTAGCCCACGCAGGAGCCTCAGTAGACCTGACCATTTTCTCCCTACACCTAGCAGGTGTTTCCTCAATTTTAGGAGCCATTAATTTTATTACAACTATTATTAACATAAAACCTCCCGCAATATCACAATACCAGACCCCCCTGTTCGTGTGATCTGTACTGATCACTGCCGTACTACTCCTCCTCTCACTTCCTGTATTAGCAGCTGGCATCACAATATTACTAACAGACCGAAACCTGAATACAACTTTCTTTGACCCAGCAGGAGGAGGAGACCCTATCTTATATCAACACTTATTCTGATTTTTTGGACACCCCGAAGTATATATTCTAATTTTACCTGGCTTTGGAATAATCTCCCACATCGTAACCTACTATTCAGGAAAAAAAGAGCCATTTGGATATATAGGAATAGTATGAGCCATAATATCAATTGGATTTCTAGGATTTATTGTATGAGCCCATCATATATTCACAGTCGGAATAGACGTCGATACACGAGCTTACTTTACATCCGCTACTATAATTATTGCTATCCCAACCGGAGTAAAAGTCTTTAGTTGGCTAGCAACACTTCACGGAGGAAATATCAAATGATCCCCCGCTATAATATGAGCCCTAGGCTTCATTTTCCTTTTTACAGTTGGAGGACTAACTGGAATTGTTTTAGCCAACTCCTCCCTTGACATCGTTCTCCACGACACATACTATGTGGTAGCACATTTCCACTACGTACTATCAATAGGAGCTGTATTCGCTATCATAGGAGGATTTGTACATTGATTTCCCTTATTCTCAGGCTACACCCTTAATGACACATGAGCCAAAATCCATTTCGCAATTATATTTGTAGGTGTTAACATGACCTTCTTCCCACAACATTTCTTAGGGCTATCTGGTATACCACGACGATACTCCGATTACCCAGACGCATATACAATATGAAACACTATTTCATCTATAGGCTCATTCATCTCACTAACGGCAGTAATATTAATGACTTTTATCATCTGAGAAGCATTTGCATCCAAACGGGAAGTCTTAACCGTGGACCTAACCACAACAAATCTAGAATGACTAAACGGATGCCCTCCACCATATCACACATTTGAAGAACCTACATACATTAACCTAAAATAAGAGAGGAAGGAATTGAACCCCCTATTATCGGTTTCAAGCCAACACCATAACCACTATGTCTCTCTCAATAAACGAGATGTTAGTAAAACATTACATAACCTTGTCAAGATTAAATTACAGGTGAAAGTCCCGTACATCTCATATGGCATATCCCGTACAGCTAGGCTTTCAAGACGCAACATCACCCATCATAGAAGAACTGCTACACTTTCACGATCACACTCTGATAATTGTTTTCCTAATTAGCTCACTAGTACTCTATATTATCTTACTGATACTAACAACAAAACTAACCCATACCAGCACCATAGACGCACAAGAAGTAGAAACAATCTGAACCATTCTACCAGCCATTATTCTGATTATAATTGCTCTCCCATCCCTACGAATTCTATACATAATAGACGAAATCAACAACCCATCTCTCACAGTAAAGACCATAGGACATCAATGATACTGAAGTTATGAGTACACAGACTATGAAGACTTAAGCTTCGACTCCTATATAATTCCAACATCAGAATTGAAACCTGGAGAACTACGATTACTAGAAGTAGATAACCGAGCTGTATTACCTATAGAAATAACAATTCGAATACTAATCTCCTCCGAAGACGTTTTACACTCATGAGCAGTTCCCTCTCTAGGACTAAAAACAGACGCAATTCCAGGCCGTTTAAATCAAACAACCCTCATATCAACTCGTCCAGGCCTATTTTACGGCCAATGCTCAGAAATCTGCGGATCAAATCATAGTTTCATACCAATCGTTCTCGAACTAGTCCCATTAGAATATTTTGAAAAGTGATCTGCATCAATGTTATAAGTCATCAAGAAGCTATGCCAGCATTAACCTTTTAAGTTAAAGACCGAGAGCACAACACTCTCCTTGATGACATGCCACAACTAGACACATCAACGTGACTCACGACAATTCTATCAATATTTTTAGTCCTCTTTATTGTTCTCCAATTAAAAATCTCAAAACACGATTTCTACTATAACCCAAAATTAATAACAACAAAAACGCCAAAACAAGACGCCCCTTGAGAAACAAAATGAACGAAAATCTATTTACCTCTTTCATTACCCCTGTAATTCTAGGCCTCCCCCTTGTTACTCTCGTCATTATATTCCCTAGCTTACTATTTCCTACATCAAACCGACTAATTAATAACCGCCTTATCTCCCTCCAACAATGAGCACTTCAACTCATGTCAAAACAAATAATAAGCACTCACAACACCAAAGGACAAACATGAACATTGATATTAATGTCCCTAATTCTATTTATTGGGTCTACAAATTTATTAGGCTTATTACCCCATTCATTTACACCAACCACACAACTATCAATAAATTTAGGCATGGCTATTCCCCTATGAGCAGGGGCCGTAGTTACAGGCTTCCGCAACAAAACCAAAGCATCACTCGCCCACTTCCTACCACAAGGAACACCTACCCCACTAATCCCAATACTGGTAATTATCGAAACCATCAGCCTCTTCATCCAACCAGTAGCCCTTGCCGTACGATTAACAGCCAACATCACAGCAGGGCACTTATTAATTCACTTAATCGGAGGAGCTACCCTTGCATTATTAAATATCAATACCACAACAGCACTTATTACATTTACTATTTTAGCTCTACTAACAATCCTCGAATTCGCAGTAGCTATAGTTCAAGCCTACGTATTCACCCTCCTAGTTAGCTTATATCTGCACGACAATACATAATGACACACCAAACCCACGCCTATCACATAGTAAACCCAAGTCCCTGACCCCTCACAGGAGCACTATCTGCCCTCCTAATAACATCTGGCCTCATCATGTGATTTCACTTCAATTCAACAGCTCTACTGACCCTAGGCCTAACAACAAACATACTTACAATATACCAATGATGACGAGATGTAATCCGAGAAAGTACCTTTCAAGGCCACCATACTCCTGCTGTCCAAAAAAGCCTTCGCTACGGAATAATCCTCTTCATCGTCTCCGAAGTCCTATTCTTCACTGGCTTCTTCTGAGCCTTCTATCACTCAAGCCTTGCTCCTACACCCGAATTAGGCAGCTGCTGACCCCCAACAGGCATTCACCCACTTAACCCCTTAGAAGTCCCACTACTCAACACCTCTGTCCTTCTAGCCTCAGGAGTCTCCATTACCTGAGCCCACCACAGCCTCATAGAAGGGAACCGTAACCACATGCTACAAGCCTTATTCATCACCATTACGTTAGGCGTATACTTTACACTTCTACAAGCATCAGAATACTATGAAGCTCCCTTTACAATCTCAGACGGAGTTTACGGCTCAACTTTCTTCGTAGCTACAGGATTCCACGGCCTCCATGTCATTATTGGATCTACTTTCTTAATTGTCTGCTTCCTCCGCCAACTAAAATTTCACTTTACCTCCAATCACCATTTCGGCTTCGAAGCCGCTGCCTGATATTGACACTTCGTAGACGTAGTATGACTTTTCCTCTATGTTTCCATCTACTGATGAGGCTCATGTTCTTTTAGTATTAATTAGTACAACTGACTTCCAATCAGTTAGCTTCGGCCTAACCCGAAAAAGAACAATAAACCTTATAATTACCCTCCTAACTAACTTTACACTAGCTACATTGCTCGTGACCATCGCATTCTGACTCCCCCAACTAAACGTATACTCAGAAAAAACAAGCCCATACGAATGTGGATTCGACCCCATAGGATCTGCTCGCCTTCCTTTCTCCATAAAATTCTTTCTAGTAGCTATCACATTCCTCCTCTTCGATCTAGAAATTGCACTACTTCTACCACTACCATGGGCCTCACAAACAACTAACCTTAACACAATGCTTACTATATCCCTTCTCCTAATTTTCCTACTAGCCACAAGCCTAGCCTATGAATGAACCCAAAAAGGATTAGAATGGACCGAATATGGTACTTAGTTTAAACCAAAATAAATGATTTCGACTCATTAGATTATGATCAAACTCATAAGTACCAAATGTCCCTCGTATACATAAATATTATAATAGCATTCATAGTATCTCTCACGGGATTACTAATGTATCGATCTCACCTAATATCCTCCCTCCTATGCCTGGAAGGAATAATATTGTCCTTATTCGTTATAGCTACCCTAATAATCCTAAACTCACACTTCACTTTAGCCAGTATAATACCCATTATTCTACTAGTTTTCGCAGCCTGCGAAGCAGCACTAGGCCTATCCTTGCTAGTAATGGTATCAAACACATACGGCACCGACTACGTACAAAACCTTAATCTGCTACAATGCTAAAATACATTATTTCCACAATAATACTTATACCCCTAACCTGGCTATCAAAAAATAACATAATCTGAATTAACTCCACACTCCACAGCTTACTAATTAGCCTTACAAGCCTACTCCTTATAAACCAATTTGGCGATAACAGCCTCAACTTCTCATTAACTTTCTTCTCCGACTCCTTATCTACACCACTACTTATTCTAACCATATGACTCCTCCCCTTAATACTTATAGCTAGCCAGCATCACCTATCAAAAGAAAACCCAGCCCGAAAAAAATTCTTCATCTCAATACTAATCCTATTACAACTATTTCTAATTATGACATTCTCTGCTACAGAACTAATTCTCTTTTATATTATATTTGAAGCAACACTAGTTCCCACACTCATTATTATTACCCGATGAGGGAACCAAACAGAACGCCTAAATGCCGGTCTCTACTTCTTGTTTTATACACAAGCAGGATCCCTACCCTTACTAGTTGCACTAATCTATATTCAAAACACAATAGGATCCCTAAACTTCCTAATTCTACAATACTGAGTACAACCAATACCCAGCTCCTGATCCAACACCTTCATGTGACTAGCATGCATAATAGCCTTTATAGTAAAAATACCACTATACGGACTTCATCTCTGACTACCCAAAGCCCACGTAGAAGCCCCAATTGCAGGCTCCATAGTTCTTGCAGCAATCCTACTAAAACTAGGAGGATACGGCATGTTACGAATTACGCTTCTCCTAGATCCAATCACCGACTTTATAGCATACCCATTCATCATGCTATCACTATGAGGCATAATCATAACCAGCTCAATTTGCCTTCGTCAAACGGACCTGAAATCACTCATCGCGTACTCCTCTATTAGCCACATGGCACTTGTCATCGTTGCAATCCTAATCCAAACACCCTGAAGCTACATAGGAGCCACCGCCCTGATAATTGCCCACGGCCTTACATCCTCTATACTTTTCTGCCTAGCAAATTCTAACTACGAACGAATTCACAGCCGTACAATAATCTTAGCCCGCGGCCTACAAACACTTCTTCCACTAATAGCCACCTGATGACTCCTAGCAAGTCTAACCAACCTGGCTCTACCCCCAACAATCAACCTAATCGGAGAACTATTTGTAGTAATATCGACTTTTTCATGATCTAATATCACAATTATTCTAATAGGACTTAACATAGTAATCACTACTCTCTACACCCTCTATATACTAATCACAACACAACGGGGCAAATACACTCATCATATCAATAACATTTCACCTTCCTTCACACGAGAAAATGCACTCATATCACTACACATACTACCACTACTGCTTCTATCCCTAAACCCAAAAATTATCCTAGGACCCCTATACTGTAAATATAGTTTAAAAAAACATTAGATTGTGAATCTAACAATAGAAGCCTATCACCTTCTTATTTACCGAAAAAGTATGCAAGAACTGCTAATTCTATGCTCCCATGCCTGACAACATGGCTTTTTCAAACTTTTAAAGGATAGCAGTTATCCATTGGTCTTAGGAACCAAAAAATTGGTGCAACTCCAAATAAAAGTAATAAACCTGTTCCCATCCCTCACACTAACTACCCTAATCCTACTAACCGTACCCATCATGACAACTAGTCTTAGCACCCACAAATTCACCAATTACCCACTTTACGTAAAAACAACCATTTCATACGCCTTTATCACTAGTATAATTCCCACTATAATATTTATTCATACAGGACAAGAAATAATTATTTCAAACTGACACTGACTAACCATCCAAACCCTCAAACTATCTCTCAGCTTCAAAATAGATTACTTCTCGACAATATTTATCCCAGTATCACTATTCGTCACATGATCCATCATAGAATTCTCAATATGATACATACATTCCGACCCCAACATCAACCAATTTTTTAAGTACTTACTCTTATTTCTTATCACAATACTCATCCTCGTCACTGCAAATAACATCTTTCAACTATTCATTGGCTGAGAAGGAGTCGGAATTATATCATTTCTACTAATTGGATGGTGATACGGACGAGCAGACGCAAACACAGCAGCTCTACAAGCAATCCTATATAACCGCATTGGCGACATCGGATTTATCCTAGCAATAGCATGATTCCTAATTAACCTCAACACTTGAGACCTTCAACAAATCTTCTTACTAAAACCAGAGAACTCAAATCTACCTCTAATAGGACTAATTCTAGCCGCAACCGGAAAATCCGCACAATTTAGCCTGCACCCATGATTACCCTCCGCAATAGAGGGTCCGACACCTGTCTCAGCATTACTCCACTCAAGTACAATAGTAGTAGCAGGTATTTTCTTACTAATCCGCTTTTATCCATTAACAGAAAACAATAAACTCATCCAATCTACTATACTATGCCTAGGAGCCATTACCACACTATTTACAGCAATATGTGCCCTCACCCAAAATGACATTAAAAAAATCATCGCCTTCTCTACATCCAGCCAACTCGGCCTTATGATAGTAACAATTGGAATTAACCAGCCTCACCTAGCACTTCTTCACATCTGCACCCACGCTTTCTTCAAAGCCATATTATTTCTATGCTCCGGCTCCATCATCCACAATCTAAATAACGAACAAGATATTCGAAAAATAGGAGGCCTATTTAAAGCCATACCATTCACCGCAACAGCCCTTATTATTGGCAGCCTTGCACTAACAGGAATACCTTTCCTCACCGGATTCTACTCCAAAGATCTAATTATTGAATCCGCCAACACGTCATATACCAACGCCTGAGCCCTCTTAATAACACTAATCGCCATCTCCTTCACAGCTATCTACAGTACCCGTATTATTTTCTTCACACTCCTAGGACAACCCCGATTCCCAACCCTTATTTCTATTAATGAAAACAACCCATTCCTAATTAACTCAATTAAACGCTTACTAATCGGAAGTCTTTTCGCAGGATTCATCATTTCTAACAACATCCCCCCAACAACCATTCCCCAAACAACTATACCCTACTACCTAAAAATCACCGCCCTAACAATTACAATCCTAGGCTTTATTCTAGCACTAGAAATTAACAACATAACCCACTACTTAAAGTTCAATTACCCATCAAACATATTCAAATTTTCTAACCTACTAGGATATTATCCCACAGTCATACACCGCTTAACCCCCTATATAAATCTAACAATAAGCCAAAAATCAGCATCCTCCCTTCTAGACCTAACCTGACTAGAAACCATTATACCAAAAACCATCTCACTAACCCAAATAAAAACATCTATCATAATCACAAACCAAAAAGGCTTAATTAAATTATATTTCCTTTCCTTCCTAATTACGATTTTCACTAGCACAATTCTACTTAATTTCCACGAGTAATCTCTATAATCACCACTACACCAATTAATAAAGATCAACCAGTAACAATAACTAATCAAGTACCATAGCTGTACAAAGCAGCAATCCCCATGGCCTCCTCACTAAAAAACCCAGAATCCCCTGTATCATAAATTACCCAATCCCCCATACCATTAAACTTAAACACAATCTCCACCTCCTTATCCTTCAACACATAGTAAATTATAAAAAACTCCATCAACAAACCAGTAATAAACGTTCCTAAAACAACCTTATTAGAAACCCAAACCTCAGGATACTGCTCAGTAGCCATAGCTGTCGTATAACCAAAAACCACCATTATACCCCCTAAATAAACTAAAAAAACCATTAAACCTAAAAAAGAACCACCATAATTTAACACAATACCACACCCAACCCCACCACTCACAATCAATCCCAACCCCCCATAAATAGGCGAAGGTTTTGAAGAAAACCCTACAAAGCCCATCACAAAAATTACACTTAAAATAAATACAATGTACATAATCATTATTCCTGCATGGAATCTAACCATGACTAATGATATGAAAAACCATCGTTGTTATTCAACTACAAGAACACTAATGATCAACATCCGAAAAACTCACCCACTAATAAAAATCGTAAACAACGCACTCATTGACCTCCCAACTCCATCAAACATCTCATCATGATGAAACTTTGGATCCCTCCTAGGCACTTGCTTAGCTCTACAAATCTTAACAGGCCTATTCCTAGCAATACACTACACATCCGATACAACAATAGCATTCTCCTCTGTAACCCACATTTGTCGAGACGTAAACTATGGCTGAATCATCCGATATATGCACGCAAACGGAGCATCAATATTTTTTATCTGCCTATTTATGCATGTAGGACGAGGCCTATATTACGGATCATATACCTTCTTAGAAACATGAAACATCGGAGTAATTCTCCTATTTACAACAATAGCCACAGCATTCATAGGCTATGTCCTACCATGAGGACAGATATCATTCTGAGGAGCAACAGTCATTACCAACCTCCTCTCGGCAATCCCATACATTGGCACCAACCTAGTTGAATGAATCTGAGGGGGATTTTCAGTAGACAAAGCCACCCTCACCCGATTCTTCGCTTTCCACTTCATCCTCCCATTTATCATTGTAGCTCTCACCATAATCCACTTAATTTTCCTCCACGAAACAGGATCCAACAACCCCACAGGAATTCCATCAGACACAGACAAAATTCCATTTCACCCTTATTACACCATCAAGGACATCCTAGGCATCATACTATTAATCCTCATCCTCATATCACTAGTACTATTCACTCCCGACCTACTCGGAGACCCGGATAATTATACTCCAGCAAACCCACTCAGTACACCCTCCCACATTAAGCCAGAATGGTATTTCCTATTTGCATACGCAATCCTACGATCAATCCCCAATAAACTGGGAGGAGTCCTAGCCTTAGTCCTTTCCATCTTGATCTTAACACTCGTACCCTTCCTCCACACATCCAAACAACGAAGCATAATGTTCCGACCAATCAGCCAATGCATATTCTGACTTTTAATAGCAGACCTATTAACACTTACATGAATCGGAGGACAACCGGTTGAACACCCCTACATCACCATCGGACAATTAGCATCCATCATATATTTCCTCATCATCCTGGCAATAATACCACTAGCCAGCACCATCGAAAACAATCTCCTGAAATGAAGACAAGTCTTTGTAGTAAAATTAATACGCTGGTCTTGTAAACCAGAAAAGGAGAACAATTAACCTCCCTAAGACTCAAGGAAGAAGCGATAGCCTCACCATCAACACCCAAAGCTGAAGTTCTACTTAAACTATTCCCTGAACCACTATTAATTGCGTCTATTGATATACCCCCAAAAACACTAAGAACCTCCCCAGTATTAAATCCGCTAAAATTTTTAAACATACGACACAAATCTCCCACTCTATAAGCTTGCACGTGTAACAACATGCTTAATAACTCACCTCAATAGACACATGTACGAGTACTACACACAGACACACCATGTCATTTGCCCAAACATACCCACTAACACTCATACAATGTAAACATGATATGCGTCTAGCACACCACATGATCCATCCTATATGTATGAATATATACACTGAAGTAATATAATAAAAACATACATAAATGCAGTATACTACATGACCTACTTTGTGTGCAGTATGTACATTATAATTAATGTAATAAAGACATACTATGTATATATTACATTACATGATCTACCCCATGCATATAAGCATGTACATCATAATTAATGTAATAAAGATATAATATGTATATAGTACATTAAATGATTTTCCCCTTGCATATAAGCAAGTACAATAAAAATTATCTATAGTACATAGGACATTTCCTGCTTAGATCGTACATAGCGCATAAAGTCAAATCTATCCTCGTCACCATGCGTATCCCGTCCACTAGATCACGAGCTTACCGACCATGCCGCGTGAAACCAGCAACCCGCTTGGCAGGGATTTCTCTTCTCGCTCCGGGCCCATTAATCGTGGGGGTAGCTATTTAATGAACTTTATCAGACATCTGGTTCTTTCTTCAGGGCCATCTCATCTAAAACCGCCCATTCTTTCCTCTTAAATAAGACATCTCGATGGACTAATTACTAATCAGCCCATGCTCACACATAACTGTGCTGTCATACATTTGGTATTTTTTAATTTTCGGGGATGCTTGGACTCAGCTATGGCCGTCAAAGGCCCCGACCCGGAGCATAAATTGTAGCTGGACTTAACTGCATCTTGAGCATCCCCATAATGGTAGGCATGGGCATTTCAGTCAATGGTTACAGGACATACCTATTATATTTCCCCCCCCCCCTCTTAAATATTAACCACCATTTTTAACATACTTCCCCCTAAGTATCAATATAAATTTATCTCACCCCCAATACTCAAATTCACACTCCAAACAAGATAGACATATAGGTGCCTGGGTCTGCTTACATACTACATGGTTAATGTAGCTTAAATTTAAAGCAAGGCACTGAAAATGCCTAGATGAGTATACCAACTCCATAAACACATAGGTTTGGTCCTGGCCTTCCTGTTAACTTTCAATAGACTTACACATGCAAGCATCCGCACCCCGGTGAGTAGCGCCCTCCGAATCAGCAGGACTAAGAGGAGCAGGTATCAAGCACACACCCTGTAGCTCATAACGCCTTGCTTAACCACACCCCCACGGGAAACAGCAGTGACAAAATTTAAGCCATGAACGAAAGTTCGACTAAGCCATATTAACTAGGGTTGGTAAATCTCGTGCCAGCCACCGCGGTCATACGACTAACCCAAGCTAACAGGAACACGGCGTAAAACGTGTTAAAGTACTACACCAAATAGAGTTAAATCCTAATTAAGCTGTAAAAAGCCATAATTATAACAAAAATAAGTGACGAAAGTAACTCTACGACAACTGACACACTATAGCTAAGACCCAAACTGGGATTAGATACCCCACTATGCTTAGCCCTAAACATAAATAATTGCAAAAACAAGATTATTCGCCAGAGTACTACCGGCAACGGCCCAAAACTCAAAGGACTTGGCGGTGCTTTACACCCTTCTAGAGGAGCCTGTTCTATAATCGATAAACCCCGATAAACCTCACCAATCCTTGCTAATACAGTCTGTATACCGCCATCTTCAGCAAACCCTGAAAAGGAACAAAAGTAAGCTCAATCATAACACATAAAAACGTTAGGTCAAGGTGTAACCTATGGAATGGGAAGAAATGGGCTACATTTTCTATCCAAGAAAACTTAATACGAAAGCCATTATGAAACTAACAGCCAAAGGAGGATTTAGTAGTAAACTAAGAATAGAGTGCTTAGTTGAACCAGGCCATGAAGCACGCACACACCGCCCGTCACCCTCCTCAAGTAAATATATGCACCCAAACCTATTTACATGCACCAATTACACGAGAGGAGGTAAGTCGTAACAAGGTAAGCATACTGGAAAGTGTGCTTGGACAAACCAAGACATAGCTTAATTAAAGCATCTAGTTTACACCTAGAAGATTTCGTGTACTGTGAATGTTTTGAACTATGCCTAGCCCAAACCCCCACTCTTCAATCCAATAACCAAAACATACTAAAACAAAACATTTACCCCTATTAAAGTATAGGAGATAGAAATTCTAAACATGGCGCTATAGAGAAAGTACCGTAAGGGAACGATGAAAGAAAATAATCAAAGTACAAAAAAGCAAAGATTAACCCTTGTACCTTTTGCATAATGAATTAACGAGCAAAAAACTTAACAAAACGAATTTCAGCTAAGTAACCCGAAACCAGACGAGCTACCTATAGACAGTTTATTAGAACCAACTCATCTATGTGGCAAAATAGTGAGAAGATCTATAAGTAGAGGTGACATGCCTAACGAGCCTGGTGATAGCTGGTTGTCCAGAAAATGAATCTTAGTTCAGCTTTAAAGATACCAAAAAATATAAACAAATCTCACTGTATCTTTAAAAGTTAGTCTAAAAAGGTACAGCCTTTTAGAAATGGGTACAACCTTCACTAGAGAGTAAGATCTTACAACACCATAGTAGGCCTAAAAGCAGCCATCTATTAAGAAAGCGTTAAAGCTCAACAATAAAAACAATACTAATCCCAACAACAATATAACCAACTCCTAGACCTAGTACTGGACTATTCTATTACTAAATAGAAGCAATAATGTTAATATGAGTAACAAGAAATATTTTCTCCTTGCACAAGTTTAAGTCAGTATCTGATAATACTCTGACTGTTAACAGTAAATAAAAATAACCCAACAATAAATAATTTATTAATTATACTGTTAATCCAACACAGGAGTGCACCCAGGAAAGATTAAAAGAAGTAAAAGGAACTCGGCAAACACAAATCCCGCCTGTTTACCAAAAACATCACCTCCAGCATCCCCAGTATTGGAGGCACTGCCTGCCCAGTGACTAGACGTTAAACGGCCGCGGTATCCTGACCGTGCAAAGGTAGCATAATCATTTGTTCTCTAAATAAGGACTTGTATGAACGGCCACACGAGGGTTTTACTGTCTCTTACTTCCAATCAGTGAAATTGACCTTCCCGTGAAGAGGCGGGAATAAACCAACAAGACGAGAAGACCCTATGGAGC
>NW_026292289.1:0-21618 GCF_023091745.1 Budorcas taxicolor | reverse complement strand
CAAACCGGTGGGATCTCTTCTAGGGGCTAATTAAGAAGCAGAATCATCTCTGCTAAGTACTTGGAGTACGTCATACCTTTCAATGTTTTTGTTATTTGGGTATTTAATTATTCTTATAATCAAACAAAATCAAGGCCGATTATATAAATTTATTGATATTACTTATTCTTGTTAAAATTCGTCATCTCTGTTAACTTTCAAATCACGAGAGTATCTGCATCTAAGCATCTAACTTATTGTAAGTTTTTTAATCAAGTGATTTCCATATTTCAATATGTAAAGATAACTGATATTCTATATTAAAATCAATTGTTGTCAAATAGAATTACCCAAGATCTTATAAGGTGGTCTAAGAGTTTTATGATTTTTTGATGTGGGAAAGTTTATATTCTAACACTCCCCCTCATGTGTGACCTAATTTGAGAGGGTCAAACATGAAAGATTGAAAACGCGTAGATCTAATTTTGAGATGGGTAATTTTAGAAGGGTCACTCGTGGAAGATTAAATACGCATAGACCTAATTTTGAAATAAGTCACATTTGGAAGATTGAATACACATGATAGATTAACACACGTGGAAGATTGAAGATAGGTGGGACATGAAACACGCGAAAAATTGAATACAAGTAGACCTGATTTGAGATTGGCCACACCCGGATGAATGAAATTGGATCAAGGGCTTAGCTCCGATACCATGTTAAATGACCACCTCATCTGAAAATTTAAGCTGTTAGAGAATAATTTATTGTATTATTTATTATATTCAACACGCCCCCACAAGTGCATGCAGAGTTTATTGTATTACACAAGTGCATGCAGTGTTTATTGTATTATTTATTATATTCAACACGCTCCCGCAAGTACAGACATAGCTAGTTTTTTAGCCTTACACTTGAACAATTTTAATGTTTTAAATAAGTGGTGGTGAGTTTTGAACCCAAGAACATTTGATTCCTAGGCTCTAATACCATGTAAAGATAACTGGTGTTCAATCTTAAAATCAATTGATGTCAAATAAAATTACCCAAAATTTTATAAAATAATTTAAAAGTTTTATAATTTCCTGATGTGTGAAAATATATATTTTAACACATTATAATAACATGCACTCACCAGTCACTACCAGTCTACATATTCATTTCTTACATAGTGTTTGAAATCAATTCATTTATGGAATTCATTTCATTTACAAATGAATTCTCTTATTTGGAATTAAAAAATAATATTAAGTTAATTCTATTATTTGTAAATCCAAATTATGTTTGGAACACATGTGAAATTAGAATTAATAGTTATATTTTACTTAAATACCCTTCTTTTATTCAATTGAAATTAAGCTTTTATATAAGTGTTATCTTCTCAATTTACTATTGATTTCTAGTACTATCATAAAAATCTAAAATAAAAAACAAAAAACAAAGAAATATTTTCAAAAAATTTAAACATCACAAAATAATCATAATAACCATAAGTTTAACATGAAAAAATAACTTTAGGCTTAACTAATGCGAATTATTCATCTAAAGATATCGCAAATTAATTTACAAAATACCTGAAAGAGAAGTGAATGGAAGGAACTGACTTTTTTCTCTTTTTGCCGTCAATTTGGAAGAAGAGAGAAGAGTGAAGAACAAGAGTGAAAAAAGACATTTATTTGTTTCTTTTAATCTGATGATAGTTTTGTCTTTAAAAGATTAGCCATATAATTAGAAAACGTGGAATTACAAATTTTATCTCTTGAGCTCAAATTTGAGTAAGACTTGTATAAATCTAAGAATTACAAATCTTGAATTTATAATTTTTTAAAAATGTACAACCAAATGAAAATATATAAATTTATAAATAAATTTTATAAAATTTTGTAAAATTTATTTATTTCAAACAATCTATTAGTAATTAGTAATGGGGGGTGAGAAGCGTGATTGTTCCCCCTTTCAGACATAAACTTGTCGCACTTTTGAAACTAAAAGTTAATGCGTTTTATCGTCACACCTTTTCAAAAGTAAACTTCACCAAAAGTGAATTGCTTCACGACGTCATCTACTGTTACACCATTATCAAATTCACCACCACAATTAAAGAATCTATCACTTTAGTATTGCTATTCTGTGGTGGGAAATTTTTGAATGCTTACGAACGTCCAGTACATCTCCAGCTCATTGCACTATCGATCCCCTGTAACTATCATGGATGCTTTACGATCTCTAGACTTTAAAGTGCGACACTCAAGGATCGATCCAATATTTTTTTCCAATAAATGCTAAAAGTACTTAATTTAACAATATTTAAAATAAATAATATTTTTAATAGGATAAATTGATTTTTTAAATTAAAAGTAACTTAAAAATACACATACTTCTAATAAAAATTTGAAATGAGTGGACGCTTACTAAAATATTGCTCCGAACATGGTGACACTAGTATTTTGTATTGTGCATTTGTTGTTGGGGCCAGAATTATGAAGTGTACCTCTTCTTCTTTAGATATAATCATTTTGGCTTGCATACATTGGCGGAGACACATATGGGCAGCCCTCACTGACTCATAAAAATGTTAAAATTTATATATATATATTTTAAAAAAAATTAGATATTTATGTATTTTTAATTAAAAAAAATTAACTAGCCCCCACAAAAAAAATAAAAGTACTCATATAGTTTAAAAAATATGAATTTTAGCCTCCACTAACTCATAAAAATGTTAAAATTTCTATGTATTTTTCGAAAAAAAATTAAATATCTATGTATTTTTAGTTAAAAAAATTAATTAACCTTCACTGAAAAAAAAAGTACTCGTATAATTTAAAAATTATAAATTTTAGCTCCCACTGACAAAAATTCCTGGCTCCGCCCGCTTGCATAAAGTTTGCTCGTGGTCACCAGACGTTGAAAATTGTTATCGCATACTAAAATGGGGAACAACATACCCACATATATGACGTTATAGCTGCTCCACACTGAGCGAAGAGAAAGAAACGACCTCACAACCTCACAATGTCAAATTAGGATCCCTTCATAATATTAAAGATCTCGATGAACTATCCAGTTCATCAATTCATCACAAATAGATATAATGTTATGAGGTCTACATTCATATATTTGATATTTCATACTTTTCCAACTTGTTTATTTTCACGGGCAAAAAATTGAAGGAAATCAAAATGAAGATATTAAAGCTTGTATTTTGTAATACTTTTGTTTTCTGGAATAATTTACCCTTACTTTTGTCATACTTTTGTGGAATTTAATACACGTTGTCTCTATTTCTTTACTCGTTTTTTTATTTACTAGTTTATATGATCACAAGATAAGTTTTCTACACTTTTTATATATCGACTATATACGTTTCTACTTGAATTGTCTTTTAATATTTGCAGAAACCAAAAGCATAATGAATAACATTTAATCAAATATTTAAGCATGAAGGCCACACCCGTTTGGATTTAGAACCTCCCATATCCAATAACATTATGCGAGAGAATTTAGCGAAGGTGAATTATTTATGCATTTATGTATATTTATAGTGAAATGATGTAAATAATTCATTATTGTTGAATCTCTCTCATAATGCACATGCGATAGAAACGGCAAAAATTATTGACGGCCAAACAAAAGAAAAAACTAAAGCTTTCTTAATTGAAGTTCACAGCAAACAACAAGATATATATGAACTCGAAAGAGACTAAAACTATACAACCAAGTTTATTTTCTCATATTTATCATACCTGTAAGAAATATCTTGCAAACTTACACCAAAATTTATGTGATATATGACTTAGAACCAGGATTTTTTATATTTACCGATTGAAATGCATCCTTTTTTTTTTTTTACTAAGTCGGCAGAAAAAGATATAATTAATATTAAGAGAGATTACAACTGAACAAAAACTAAAAAAAAAAAAAAAAACTAAAAGAATCAAGGACTGGGATAAAATTTGCAATAGGGCTTCCAATGTACAAAATCACAACTCATTCCAATTCCAGTTTTTTCGGCTTATGCTAGGCGCAGCTATCTACTTCGTTTGGACTAAGAGGAATTAAAGAATTTTCACAAATTCTGCCAATACTGAAGAACATATTTTTGGCTGTATTAAAAATAGCTTACAAATTAGTGTAAAGTATGGTAGCAGTTTTTGTCATAATACGCAGATCAATTTGTATAGCTTGGGAGATAATCTAATTAAGGTCTCCCAATCCATGTGAGCTTGCTTTTTGCACCTTTTGTACAGATCTTGGAACTTAATAGAATCACTTTTTAATTGCTCATTTAGCAAAAGAATTCTCATGGACAACATTCTTTTGATATATATGGCTTAAATTTCCCTTGAATCCAAAAAAATAATCAAAGCGGCTCCAATTCTAGAAAATAAAATTACATTGAACAACATTCAATTAAACAATTTAGCATAAAGGCCATGTAAGGTGGCAATGCCGAAAATCATTGACGCAGAAATAAGTTATTAATACTACAAATAGATCATCTTCTTTTACAAAATAACATTTTGGTTAGTGATGTTTTATTCTGTACCGTTTAGTCTTTCAACTTTTAAATAAGAAACTTCATTGATCCATGATATACAAGTATTGTGTACTGTAAGCTACACATATATCTTAATGTGTATCCTATAATCTTTCTTTAATTGAATATTCTCTAGCCCATATGTTGTTAATTAATTAAGTTCTTTAGAACTTGTGCCTGATTTATAAATTGAAATCAAACCACTATAGATGTCAAAATCTATAATTACAAATTCAGAGTCACTAGCAACTTGTAAGGATAGAAAGCGAGAAAAGTGGCGTGAGTCTTGGGATACCGGTGTGGTGCCGGCCAAAGACACTCCGACACTCAAGTCAGTAGGTTATCAGAAAGAATAAGAAAGTGAGGAGAATAGGAAGGGAAATGTGGAGACTACTGTAGTATCAGCGTCAATATCAAGAGTGTAGGCCATGGAGATGTAGGAAGGAGAGGGGGAGTAATGCTAGTGCAGTTAATATTTGATGCCCTCTCCTTGTGTAGGTGTGGCCTACTTATAGGTGTGGTCAAGCCAAGAGTCATGGACTCTTGGGACTTGTACTCTCATAGACTACCTGATCGCTTATCGCGTAGGATAGAGGTAGTCTATATCCCAAATCCTTCGTCGATCATCTACTTCTTGTAAGCTGGGTGAATGCGATAGGTCGAGAGTCGCTTATTCCCTAGGACTTGCAACTCGAGTAGACTACTTCGAAGAAGCAATTATTTATCCTGTAAGATAGGTATCTATCCGAACTTGTCGATCACCATTCGCTTATAGTAGTCTAGTCCCTCAAAGTACCTTCACGATCGCTTATCCGCTACGGTAGGCTAGTCCCTTAGGACTCTTTTTTGGTTGTTTATCCGCTAACACCTGTCAGGGCCATGGGTCATGCTCAAGTCCGTCGTCAATTACCCATGTGAGGTAACCCGATGTCTGGGCTTAGCGCAGAGCTAGTGGCTTCCATATAGGCTCCGTCGGTAGTACGCTGCAACTTAAGGTGCTATATGCGGGCCTTGGCCCAAGCATTAATTTCGTCTGGGGTTAAGCGAACCATCGTGGTTGGACCGAAGGTCCAAGCCCATTTTTTGCATTAACAGTTTGTCTTCCCATTCCCTAAGTCGAAGAGTCTTCGAGTTAGGGAGTAAATTGGTCGTAAAATGAACTCGACTTGTACTCCTCGGGAGAAATCCGCCACTTACCACGCAAATGGTTAACAGTCTACCAAATGTTGGTGGATAACTCCACATCCTATGGGGTTCGTTTCGGGTTTCGTATATTTTTTGGAATTCCACAGTCGACTATTCCGGTCATGTCGTTGTTCATCCTACTGTCGCTCCTTAGTCGCGCAGCCTACCGTATTCGGTTTTACAGCTCGCAACCTGTCTTTTCCCCTTGAAATCGAGCAGCCTACTATGCGTTGCCGCTTGCTTACGACTCGCAATTCTTGAATTGTTCTAAGAGTGCGCAGCCTACCGTTGCTTGTCGCAAGATGGAAGACTACTACTTTCTCTCGATGCTCCGCAACCTACCATTATTTTTTGTTCAATCACAGCCTACCATTCTTGCGTCGCACTCTTGTACCCAGCTGCCTCGTTGTTTCTTTAAAAAAAAAAAAAAAAAAAGAGGTCTGTTGTGCATTTTGCCAGCTAGAGATCATGGCACAGTAAGAGGAACTTCCGTGTACATTGGTCAACTTCATTAAATGCCACGATCATGGTTAGGACATCAATTGTCCTGTCCTTTACTGAATCAGCGTTTTTCGCTTTGTCTCCACCTTTTATACACACATATATATCTTTCTTTTTTTTTACACCTCTCAGCCAATAGAAGGCCGAAAAGTGACCGCTCCAGCTGACGAGCTGGCGCGTCAGCGTACCCACTACGGACAAGACAGTTCTTGTCCTGTCGACGTAGGGCCCACCTATTACAACAACAGGTGGGCACTGCTCATGCGCCTAGCTCGTTTTTGAGGAGCCGCTGACAGGACAATGTCCTGTCGGCGGTAGGGGCCCCGCGTGGTCAAGCCAATTATGGCTTGACCAGCCATTCGGACCCAAAAATGATCCTAGCCTGCCACATGGGGGGCTGCAACAGAAGTGAGTTCAAAAAATTTCATTTCTTTTCGTTTTCCTCTGCTTTCTTCTTTTGGCTTAGAAATCCAAATGACTCATTTCATAGTTTCGAACAGTGTTGACAGGTGAGTCATCTTCTTCTTGTCGTCGACTCCACAAGGACGTTGCAGCTGACTTATCCGCCAGGAGCGCATAATCTTTTTTCCCGTTTCTCCCGTGTGCCTTTGTAAGCTCATCATTGTCAAAATTGCTTAAATAAGTCACATTTTGCATTTCTCTTTCACTGGGTTGAATATTTTTCCTTCCTTCACTTCAGGCCCTCAGCCGCGCGGGGCGTGGGCTAGCTCGTTAGGCTCCAGAATTTACTTCAAAATTCCTCAGCATCCTCGATGAGCCTCTAATTTCTTCTTCACTTGTTATGTGAGTTTAGAATATGTGTCCCTCTCTCTTTACGGTATAACCACCGTTGAATGTTGCCTCCCATGAGCTTCAACGAAAATTTGTTCCCTTCGTCACTTCTACCTTCCTGCAAAATGCAGATCGTAGAAGTGCAGTCCCCTGTTTTTACCTCGCTTGGTAGCTACAAGAAATGTCTTATGAGAGATTCTTTGAAGCATAAAATGCATACAGCTCCCTTTCGTTCTTGTATGATTATGCATGTATATTCATGTGCGCATACATATACCAATGTTTAGGGTAGGACGAATCCTTGGAGTTTTAGAGTTCCTGTATGTTCAAATGCATGTATGCCTATGCGTAACTATGCATGTCTGTCCATATATGCATGTGTTTCGCTTCATCAAGTGCAACTGCCTTTAGATAGGTTATGACTTGGAACCTTGATAGTAGGCATCAACATAGTGACCCACGGTAGGCCGTAATGTTTGTCCTTAATGGAAGGCGATACCTTAGTGGCTCAAGGTAAGCTACAACTTTGGACCTTAAAGTAGGCAATTCCTTTGCAATCCTCGGTAGGCTGCGACCTTAGACTTCAAAATAGGCGATGATAGGGGTAGGGCTCCAACCCTGGTAATAATGGTCAGCCTTGTCTTTCTTCAAGCCCAGGGCCTCCAGCCCTGGTAATAATGGCCAACCCTGTTCTTCTTCAAGCCTTGAACCCAGCGGAGCCACTGGGCAGGCGCGCGAGCAGTGGAGCTATGAGGATAAGGATAAGATCGAGGAGACTGGATGAAGAAAGATTCATGGGTAATATAATCCCCATGGATTGCTGAGCAAATGAGGACTCTTAGGAGTCCTGATCTTAGTGGAATCCTTATTCATTTAAGGAATCTCCTTATCACAAGTATAAAATGGGAATAGTTCCACAGGGAAAGTTATGAAATATATCCTCATCTCATAACTTACAAGCTCCATCCCACATTAACTGACTTGCGCGTCGGAGTGGGCACCGTGGGCAACCCCCTCGGTTCCTTTGTTTTGCAGGTTTAGGTCCAGCTTGAAGTGCAGCTCGGAGCAGTCGAAGTTTTCCACCTTAACAGTTTGGCGCATTCTGTGGGAACGTCCAATAACCCCACTGAGATTCCACGATGGTTCACACACGAAGTCAAGCCAATACCAGGGGAAATCAGAACCCTCATGAGGAGCATCAGGTTCCTGAAAGTATTACTCCTCTAGTGGCTCCCGTCCCTGCAAACATAAGGGCACCAGGGGAAACTACCACCACAGTCCCCCCCGATATTTGTCCCAGGAGATATGCCATCTTCGTCCCAGTAGGTTGATTTGCCCACCTTGGTGCAGTTATTCAATGGTCTGAGATAAGCTTTTAACCAGTTTCTTCAAACCTAGGGGCTAGCATGCCCAGAAGACGCTCATCCTCAGAGGGAAGACCCGATAGCAGGGAACCTACCCCAGGTCCTGGCTCTTTCGACGGATACAACAGCCTCGGTAGAACCATAGGGAAGGCCAGGGTAGGAAAGGCAAGGGAGACCCCTACGGCAGGAGAGGCCAGAAGACATTCGTAGTCATAAAGATCAGCATCAAGTCTTGGTGGGACAGGGAAAACATCATCATTTTGCCAGAGAGGTTGTAACGCCCTAATCCCTCACGGAACCGGGACTTCTATTAACCAAACTATACTCAACCCAAATCCAAACCTGGGCACAAAATTTTAAAGAAAACGGACGGAGTTTCCCCTATACATAGGACTATCTAGAAACCTGCAAACATCACCTCAATCCATTTCATCCTTACAAGCATGCAAGTCAACCAGATAACAAGGTAAAGATTACAAGCCATTCATTACTATCAATACATTCCAACTTAACTTTACAATTACAAAACTGAATTCAATGATAATCCATGTAAGCCAGCATAATTAACACGAAACTCTCGAGCCTTCTTTTCTACCTCTGATAGCACTGATCCTAAAAGGTGTTAGAAACGAGGGTGAGTATACAACATGTATACTCAGTGAGGGAGGTGATACAGCATACCAAGAAATGCTTTCATGAGATGCAACAAGGATAAAACATATACAACACAAAATAACAAAGTTAATTAAACAAGTATTAAACCACATATAGAAAGGATACGGTTCCACATTTGTCTCTAATCACGAGCCACGAGCCAAGATCTTCAAACAAGTGCCGGCAAACCCATACTCCTCCAAGTTGGGGTACTCCGGATGTACCCCAATCCTACGACCCATATCTCCCGAGGTAGGTCTGTATGCCCCAACGAGGTGAACCACGCCTTTAGGATAGGGGGTATGCCTCAACGAGAAGGGACTAAGAAACCATGGTAGCCGAGGGAGCACAGTAAACCCGCCGCCACCCGTGTTAGTCGACACTACCATGCCCGAAATGGTTGCGCAACCCCGAGTAACGAATCACGAATCTCATTTTCAAATCAAGTAGGGAGGTAGCAAAGTAGGCTAGACTCACCCCATACATATCATATACACATTTGATAACCAAAGAGAGCAATTATAGTAATATAAACAATTACCCTTGCAACTAATTCCAGTAATTCGCTAGATAGCATGAAAATAGTACATATAAACTTTATCCATTTAGATTAAATCATATAATAAAACAAGCTAATATGCACAAAAGGAATGAAGACTCCCTCACCTTTATCAAGCTCCACAATGCAAGATTGGCTTCAAATCACTCTCAATCACCTTGAACATAAAGTTAAACATTGTTTCAATTACTCTTTAACTACAACATTCATTAATTATCCAACTAGGTTAGCTAACTCATAGTTTACTTAATTAACATACAACCAAGTAATCATTCAAGTAATCTAATATACCAACAATATAACTAACAACAATAAAATCGTGATATAAACATGTTCTACAATCATTTTAAAGAGCATTTTAAGCATAGATAACCATATTTAATTCCATAATAGTACTATCAATTTATAAAGCCATTAATCCATACTTATTCTCTTTACAATTAACTCAATATAAAACTCAAGGAAAACACTTAGAACTATGACAATATAATTACTATAAACAAGAATTCACTTAGAATATTCAATTCAAGAAAACAATTATGCAATTTAGTTCATGAAACATTCTCTGGATAACGCCATATCTTAGATAATCACCTATAACCACCTAACCCATCAAGTCCAATCAAAACTTAGCAAATAACCCAACTTTATTTCGAAAGCCCCTTTCGTAAACCCAACTAAAAATCTATCTTCTAAGCAACAGGAGGACACTACGAGCATTCCAAGCATTCAACGGTCACTAACCAACCACAAGGAAGTTCTACAAACACCTAAAACACTAGAACAAACCAATTGCCTTAAATGTCCCTCTTTATGTTCTAGTCATTCTAACCAACTTCTAGCCATCTTTTAATGGGTTTAAGCAAACATTTAAGCCATCTAGCATTAATGGCACCTAATAGAAACACTAAAACCATCAATTGAGCAAAAGTCAAAAAAACACAATAGAATACTATTCTTTTCTCTAACTTTCTCAAGCTATCACATCTCAACGAGCTATGATAATAGAAATCTGTTTTCACCACGCAAACCTATCCATATTATGATCCATTTAAATGCAAAAAAAAAAAAACCCGTTTAAACTATAACAATCACAAAACTCCATTCGTCCCCTTAGTTGATTTATACTACAACTAAATTAACCAATCAGCCAACTAATTCCATAACCATACCAAAAGTGCTTCAATGACCTCCCAAGACAATGCCAACACTCAAACCGAGCAAATTCCACACTTGGTCAAAACATCCCCTTTGCAATTCAAGGCTAATTAGCTTCCAAACGTAATACGAAGTTCAAGGTACACAACCAAGCTATACTACCTTCCTAATGACACTTAATGACACCACTTAGGACCTCAAAGTCATGCAATTACCCGCATTTAGCCCGAAAGCCCTAAATTCTCTCTTTTGATTTTGTACTACACGTACCTCAACCGGGTTTCAAACAAGGGTTAACAAAGCTTCTATAGCACCTAGGTAGCCTAAGAATATCAAATGTGAAGCTCAAATCTACCCGGATTAGCATTAACCCCAAAACCCCTTTTAAAAAGTCAACTATTTCACGTTTTATATAAGTTTAGAGCAATTCGAGGGCACGGGACTATTGGATTACCTTCATTAGCACCTAAGGCATCTATTAGAAGCAATAAATCAAGTCAATACGCACAATGACACAAAACCCTAAAAATCCGTCACTATTCACCTCATAAAATCAAAGTAACGATTCCAACCATTTAAAATGCGAACTAATGGCTTAAATGTGTTCTCTAGCACTTATAGACAATGTACCATAGCATAGATAAGCATTTCAATAGCATTTGATAGCATTTCTAACAAATCAAGAAAAGTGTAACATTTTTAATATGCAAAAAGAGCCATGAAATCCCTCACCTAAAGCGCATAGGAGCACCTAGAAGGCTTGCACACACCCTAAACTACTTGCTCTAGGCTTGGAGAGGCTTGGATTGGAGATTTGATGAGCAAAATATCTCCCTCTTGGCTGCTAAGGGATGTTCGGATTTTGAACAGTAAATTCTGCATCTTTTTTTTTGTGTTTTTATGAGCTAAAATGGTTAAGTTGAGTATATATTAGGTTAGAGTTATGTTGAGTGCATAAGTTGACAACTAAAATGAGCCTAGTTGTCTTTAAAACGAGTCTAAAAGTGCAATTCAATGTTAACTAATTAAAACACTTAGTTTAGTTACGTAACACTACTCACCAAATTGATAAAACATTTTTTAAATGGGCGCTCCTATCGCTTTTATCTCAAATGCACATTTTTCTCATTCCTAAAATAATTAATGTGATTTAAAAAAATTGCTAATTCAAGGTAGTTAAGTGGTTGAAAAATAGAATGAATAGTAGCCACTTAAAGTAACAAGTAAGACACAGAAGAAATGCGCAAATAGTAGATGCAACAGTAAATAAATGTACGGTGAATTTCTCGGGCATCACAGAGGTTATGCGGGAGCTAATGCCATATGGGTACAAACTTCCTAGTCTCTAGACTTATGTCAGGACTAGGGATTCGGAGGATCACCTTACCATTTTCGAGCACCACATGACGTTTCAGGATGTCACAGACGCCATCAAATACCGGGCCTTTCCCGTAACGTTGGTGGGTGCGGCCCGAAAGTGGTTCGCTGGCCTACCAGAGGCCTCAGTTCATGGTTTCGACCAGCTCGCTGGGTTGTTCATTGCCCGATTTGCTAGCAGTAAGAAACCTCCGAGACTCACCGCGTCTTTGCTCTCCATAAAGCAGTAGAGGGGGGAAACCCTCCGGGATTATACTCAGCGATTCAATCAGGCAGCCCTGGAAGTACCAGACCTCGACCAGTCAGTAGCCATGGTTGCATATATGCAGGGCTTGCACTTCAGACCGTTGCAAACGTCCTTGGGAAAAAGGATGCCCCATGATTTGGAAGAGCTCATGACATGGGCCTCCAAGTACATCAGTTCAGAGGAGGTCATGTCTTCCAAGAAAGAAGAAGAAAAAAGGGTCGCAGGGAAAGGAAAAGCTCAGGAAGGGGGTAGGCAAAAAGGAGCCCCAAGTGGTCGATCCGAAGGGCAGGGCAGTAGTAGCCGAGGAAGGTTTGATCGGAACTATACCCCCTTGAATATGCTCAGGGTAGAGATATTGCATGAGATCCAGACCCACCGCGAATTTCGCTGGCCGTTTAGGATGACTGGTAACCCAGACAAAAGAGCTAAAGATAAATATTGCAAGTACCACAGAGACTATGGTCATGACACAGAAGATTGTAAGCAGTTCAAAGCCGAGATAGAGGTCCTGGTGACGAAAGGGCTGTTGAATAAGTTTGTCGCAGGGAATCAAGAGCCTTAGAGAGATAGGGAAATGAGCCCCAGGTGAGATAAGGAACGCAGCCTCCAACACGAGAGGGAGCGCAGCCCTCGACGCGGGAGGGATCAAAGTAATCGACTCCTAGGGGTGGTGGATACCATAGCTGGGGGGTTTGCATCTGGTGGAACCAATAGAAAGACAAGAAGGTCCTATGCCAGGGCTGTGACGGAAGAGCCCCGATATCAGGGACAAGGAGTTGGAGAGCAGTTGGCATTCATTGCGGATGACCTCAAAGGTGTAATCTACCCGCATGATGATCCATTGCTGGTAGAGGCCCAAATCTCCGATTACATAGTCACGCGTTTGATGATGGATATCTGTAGTTCAGCGGAGGTGTTGTTTTTGAAGGCATTCGACATATTGGGAATAGGGCGTGAGAGGCTCCGCCCTTTGAATGGTTCACTGTCAGGATTCACAAGAGAAGCTTTCCGTCCGGAAGGGGTTATAAACTTACCCGTAACTTTAGAGGAAGGGTAGAAGAAAGTGACGATCATGGCGGACCTCATTGTCCTTGACTGTGAATCGGCGTATAACGGAATCCTGGGCCAAGTAGAGCTGATGAAGTTTCGAGCAGTGGCATCACCACTATATTAAGCCCTGAAGTTCCCAACTCCTGGAGGGGTGGCCACTATTAGAGGAGAGCAGTTGGCCGCTCGCCGCTGCTATGCAACTTCCCTCAAGATGAAAGGCCCAGAGCCCTGGACTCCCGATGAATCAGAGGGAAAGAAGAGGAAGGAACTTGCTCCAGCTAAGGAATTAGAGGAGGTGGAATTCTCACAGGGGCGGCAAGTAAAAATAGGCCAGGACTTCCCTCCGGATCTGCGACAAGGGCATTAAAACCAAGCTGGGGCAAGCAAAAGGACTGTAGGCAGACGTGCTGCCAGAGGTCCTGTGGACTCACCGGACATCCCTAAGCACAGCAACAGGGGAGACCCCGTACTCGCTAACATTTGGCACGGAAACGGTTCTCCAAGTGGAGGTAGGCATTCCAAGTAGTCGGGTACAGCTCTATGAGGAAGAAATAAATGATCAGGGACTCCGTAAGGATCTCGACCTGATCGAGGAGTTTCGGCAGAAGGCATAGATAAAGACGTTGGAGGGAAAAATATCTGAGAAGGAGATTGGGTGCTCAGGAAGGCCATCTTCAAATCCCAACCTGGGCAGGGAAAGTTGGGGCCAAACTGGGAAGACCCTTATCTAGCGTCAAAGGAAATCAGACCAGGAGTCTTTAGGTTAGAAGAACCTAGTAGAAAGGAGTTAGCTAATGCATGGAATGTTGAACATCTTAGAAAATATTTCATGTAACATCTCCAGAATAATATTAGTGAATAAATAGCATTCGATAGAAGTCTATGTAATGCACTTTGAAATAATAAAAGCTTTGTTCCCTCCCAAAGATTTTGTTTTGCTCCTGTATTATGTTTAGAGAGCTCTTCTTGAAGGATCTAATATCACGATTCAAAATGGTTTTTGCCTGGAAAGGGCTGCGCTCTGTGGATAAAATGACTCATCTCCGCTGACAAGGCTATCCCTAAAAAGGATCATGAGATCCAAGGGAAGTACTACCAAAGAAAAAGGGCTAGAGGTTTAGAGAACCTAGCATACATAAAGCATAGTCGAAATATGACTAAGATGCGCAAACAAAACTCGTAGAAGAAAACTAGAAAGAGAACTTAGAAAGGGTTTGCATATTAACAACCTAGGAAATCTTGAAATAAAATTTCATCAAAAACAAAAAACGAATGTACAATAAGGGGATCAAAGCCCCTGGGTGTAAGCAACAACTGAAAATTAGCAAAATGTTAAAGCAGGTCTAGGGAGGGCGGGTTTCCTTTAACTACGCCTATGACTTGGGAAGGATCATAGGTGAATCTCTGGGTCAGGAGGGGCTTCACCAAGGAGGTTCGACAAATCAATCTAAATGCCTCGGCCTTGCAAGCGGGCCTGCACATCCTCCATAAGGGCAACTTCAATGTCGTATTAAGCTTTGTTAATGGCAGGACGAAGCAGCTCCCCTAACAGAGCCTTGAAAGCATCACTTTCCTTATAGGTAGCAATGGCAACTTCTCCATAGGAGCCAACAGCCTGCACCAATTGATCATAATTGGCCTAGGCACCAATGGCCTGGGCAGAGGCTTCTTTTAGCTCCTTCTCGAGCTTCTCGCAAGACTGTATGGCCAACTCTCATTCGGCAAGGATGCAACGGCAGGTCTCTTGAGCCTCCGACAACTGCGACCTTAGTGCTACTGTAAGGATGTCCCCAAAAAGGGATTGATAAAGTCCATCCTCCTGGATAACAATGCTTTGCTTCTTGATCAGGGCTTCTATTTTATTGAAGGTACCCAAGTCATTGTCGAAAGCCTTGGCACATGCCCGATGGTGTTCATCGAGGCGTCATTTATAGGATTCGGCTTTCCTTTCAGCTCGGAGTACAGCCAAAGAGGAGCTGATCTCGACCATGTCGTAAGCCACTAAGGCCTTGTGGAGCATCCCATAGAGGTGGTTCAGGTCTAACCAGCTCTGAAAATATAAGAACAAAGCATTAGGAAAAAGCGTAGTAATCCGGTTAGGGAAAAATGGGACAAATTACCTCGTAAAAAGCTTCTCTGATAGTAGTAAGACGACGAGCGAAAACACGAGTGGTATCACCCTGCCCGTCATCAATCTCTATCTTGTCGTCAAAGCCAAGGATGGGGCCAGGTGGAACGGACCTACCATGCTTGCGTAGGCGTGGGGTGTTAATCTAATAGGCCTCGCCAAGAAGGCAACGTTGCTCCTCCCGCAATACATCGATCTGAGGGGAGGAGAACGGGGCCCTAGGGGCGACAGGAGATGGGGCCGGAGACGGCAAACGCCTACGAGGTAGGGCCGGTGGTGCTTCAGATAGAAGTAGGGAACCAATGGACCTAGTCTTGACAGGCCCAATGGTGGGTGAGCCTGGACAGTCCAAGGGAGGAACCAGGTATCCCTCAATGGAGACAGGCTTCTCCGAGGCAGGGACGGGAGGCTCATTGAGGATCTGCACCTCCGCATCGCCTGCGGGAGAGGCCGTCCTTTGCTTCTTCGGGGCAGGCTGCCCAAAAACCTTAGCCAAACGCCTTCTGGTCACTCTTTCACCTCGGGCGGAAGTAACAAGCTCTGAGATCTTCATGTTATCTGCACAAAGGAGAGTTTAAACGAAGTTAGTAAGGACTTCATAAACAAATAAGAAGGTGAAAGTAGGTACGATGATAAAACTTAACCTTCAGTGTCGGATGACGAGTGGGAGGTTCGAGGCTCAGGTTTCTCAAGCTTAGGGGGCAATAACTGGAGGAGGGGCGGTAAGAGCCTTCCCTCCAGCCCTGGTACTACGGTATGAAGTGGGTAAATGAGGAGCCCTGACTCTCGACGTTGTGGACCGTGAAAATAAGCCACTTGCGGTTACCCTTTTGGATGAGAGAAGGTCGTCGCATCTAACAGGGATGGCTCTCTTAAGCTCTTCAATGACTGATTTCTCAACTTCATCAAGGGTGGGGGGGTCTTTGGCTGTCTCAGGAGGAACAACCCAGATACTTCTAACCTCCCAACCCGTGGGGGACTTTATAAAGAAAATTTTATGGCTCCAGTTCTTGGAATTGTCAGGGATGTCAACGATTAAGGGGTGATGGCGGGCGGAAAAATAATGCCAGCTGAAAGATTTTTCAGTGGTCTTAAGGTGGTGGTAGAAGAGAAAAAGCCTGGAAGTGGGGGTATAGCCCAACTCATTCAACAAAACGTAAAAACCTACCATGAGCCTCCAACTATTGGGGGTGACCTGGGCAGGACTAATTTGAAAGTAGTTGAAAATCTCTACCAAATAGGGCGGCAGAGGCAGACGACCTATAAAGAGTTGTTCGTAGTAGAAGGTAACCTCTCCTGGGCCAGGCCCGCAAGCGGATACTGGCCTACCATCACTTGGGACAAAAACCTTGAAGTCATGAGGAATGGCTCCTATGCCCCTAAGGTGGGTAATGGATTTCTCCTTGATGGTACAAACCTTACGCTCGGTACCAAAAACCAAGAAATCATCAGTCCTAGCAGGACCCGAGGGCGTCGCGCCTGCACGATGGTAGGAAAACTTAGACCTAGGTCTCTTGAAACTCTTTCTAGTACCCCTAGTGGGAGGAGGACTCTGGGAAATCGGGATAACAGTGATGGGTTCGGAACTTCTAGGGGTATGAAGGACATCTCTGAGACCGTCACTAGAGCCATCGACAGCACCTAACTGAGGGGACCTATCCATTAGTGGAGGAGAAGGTAAAGAGCGTACCTAGACAATAATGAGGCATAGCAACGAGGATTGGCAAAAGAATAAAAGAAAGTTAAAGGATAATGGAATGCGAATGGGGCACGAACCGGGGATGGCTCCCTTTATAAAGGACCCCACGGGGCCCCACATACGGATGAGTCAACCCACGTAGGATCGTGGAGAGTGGCGACGTGAATTGCGGGGAACATGCCTGCAAAGTGGCAGCAAAGTTGGAGGGACGTGTACAGTGGGCGGTTGCAACAGCTAGTAACCGCTGAGGAAGATGAAGAGCCCCAATGTTGTGATAATCCCCAGACCTGTGTGCCAGCTCAGAGGATTGGAGGGGCAGATGATAGGGGTGGGGCTCCAGCCCTGGTAATAATGGTCAGCCCTGTCTTCCTTCAAGCCCGGGGCTCCAACCCTGGTAATAATGGCCAGCCCTGTTCTTCTTCAAGCCCTGAACCCAGGGGAGCCACTGGGCAGGCGCGCAAGCAGGGGAGCCATGAGGATAAGGATAATATTGAGGAGACTGGATGAAGAAAGATTCATGGGTGGTATAATCCCCATGGATTGCTAAGCAAATGAGGACTTTTAGGAGTCCTGATATTAGTGGAATCCTTATTCATTTAGGGAATCTCCTTATCACAAGTATAAAATGGGAATAGTTCCACAGGGAAAGGTATGAAATATATCCTCTTCTCATAACTTACAAGCTTCATCCTACATTAACTGACTTGCGTGTCGGAGTGGGCACCGTGGGCAACCCCCTCGGTTATTTTGTTTTGCAGGTTTAGGTCTAGCTTGAAGTGCAGCTCGAAGCAGTCAAAGTTTTCTACCTTAACAGGCGACACCTTAGTGATCCACAGTAGGCTGCGGCCTCGAGCCTTAACGATAGGCGGCTTTCGGCGAGACAAAGTAGGCTGCCTACCAGGGTCCATTTTCTGCCGCCGAGGCTAGGTCAACTTCCCCGTGGTTTTATGATCGTAGATTAGTCGTTGGTCATAAGCGTAGCATCACCTCTTGTCATCTGCCACTATCACCATACTAAAGCGTCACTTGTTGTTCGAAGGTAGGCATGTCGTCACAAGGGGATGCGAGGTCTGCTATAGAAGATTATCTATTTAGGATTGAGGGAGAGTCAGCAGAACTTCAGGGAGAAGAATCATCGTGTAGTACCGATGAAGTGACTGTTGCAGATAGTCGGTCATATGAGGATCAAATTAACTTAGAAGATCTAGCGAGCGCAGTGTATATGGTAGGATCTGCGCTATCAGTCAACCTTGGAGAATTAGGTGGTCACCCAAGGAATATATTGTCGGTGAGCCCCCGTTCGCGCCTTAAGCCAATTGACATCGCTCGAATTAGAGTCTCCTATAGCATTCCCGAGGGGTATAACGTTCGATTACCAGAACGCTACGAGAGGGTGGACTAAGACTCTCCCGGTTGGGTGTGTATGTATGAACGTGCCTTCCAGATTGGCCTTTGCCTTCTCTTACCCTCTCTAGCTCGTCAGCTAGTGCGGTGTTACGAAATCGCCCCGGGTCAACTAATGTCGAGCGCTTGGCTTGTGCTTCTCGAGTGTGAGGTCCTAGGAGAATGCGTATGCGTACCGTTTGGGTTAGCCGAGTTGTTATACTGGTATTATTTGAAAGAAGACGAACCAGATCGATACCACTTTGCGCCCAAGCCAGGGAAGGTCCCCTTGGTGATCCTTCCTCCTAACAACCGCTACTGGAAAGACAAATATTTTTTCCTTTCCAGTGAAGTGGTACTCGAGGGAGAACCATGTATCCCTCGCATCTGGGATCGTACTCGTAAGTCTTTAACTTGTTGTTTTCTCCGACTACACGCTTTGTATTGAAGACTAATACTTATATTTCTGCCTGTACAGGTAGAATTGACGTCAATTACTCCACAGAGGGTTCGTACACAAGGGATCAAATTAAGATAATCTTGGCTCTGCCTGAGGAAGACCGCCTGCACTCTGTTGTTCATTGGGGGATGCAGTGAAGACATGAAGAGAAATTTGGCTAAGGTGTTGAATATCAAAATCGGTAAGTTATCAATCAAGTATCTTGGGATTCCTCTCATTACAGGAAGACTCAACAAGAATGTGTGCAACCTCCTTTGCTTCAAGATCATAAACCGTATTGAACATTAGGCTAACAAATGGCTTTCTTATGCGGATAAGCTCCTTCTAATAAAGTCTGTTCTTTCGAGCATTACCTATTACTGGTGTAATATTTTTCTTCTCCCCAAAGGAGTTGTTTATGAGATTGAAAGAAGGTTCGCTGTCTTCTTGTAGAAAGGGAGTGACAATTGTGTGAAATGAGCTAGAGTTGCTTGGTCAGAGGTTTGCAGACCGAAAGAGGAAGGAGGATTGGGTATTTGTAGCCTTGCAAATATTAACTTTGTTGTTATCCTCAAACAATTTTGGCACATGTATACTGATGCAAATTCTCTTTGGGGATACTGGGTGAATAGGGTGCTCCTAAACCATGACAACATATGGTCTGTGGATATCCCTATTAATGCAACTTGGACTTGGCGAAATATTTTAAGATGCAATGAGAAGTCAAAAGACTTCGTCCAGCACATAGTGGGTTATGGGGAAAGAACCTAGTAGTTTTGAGATCTTTGGCTCCTTTGCGGTAGAGTGGTGGATTTTGTTCGAGATAACACTATTGTTATTCCTTTCGAGTTGATTAATGAAAAGGTGGTTAGATTCATTAGAAGGAACCATTGGAATTGGCCTCCTAAAATCAATTTTAAGAACCAGTTGAAGGTTTCTCTTACTCCTCAAAACTACCAAGACTTTATTGGCTGGTTTGCAGGAAGTAACGGTGAGTTTAAAACTAACTCAACCTGGAATTGCATTCGAGAAAAGAAAGGGAAGGTAGAGTGGGCAAACCTTGTTTGGAATAAAGCTGTTGTTTCAAAATATAGTTTTTGTATTTGGCTTATGTGCTTAAATCGTAGTCCCACTAAAGAACGCCTACTTAGTTGGGGAGTTATTGATTGCGCAAAATGTATTTTATGTGGTTTAGGGATGAAATGTAGGGATCACCTCTAATTTGAGTGCCCTTCTACCAACAGAATTTGGAGACATCTTTCTTCTCTTATTAAAGAGCAGAATATTATTACCCATTAGGATTTGATGATTATCTGACTTTGTAGGCTCTGCAAGAAGAAGACACTGAAGGCAGATATCGTGAAAGCTATGTTTTGTGTGAGCATTTACTACATATGGTAGGAAAGAAATAGTAGAATTTATGAAAAATGTACTAGCTCGGAGGAATAGATGATTGAGAAAATCCTTCTCAATGTTAGAGAAAATTTTTTATTACAACATAAATATGCCAATAGTGCACAAAATAGATTCCTCTATTTTTTATGACAGATTACAGATATATTAATATAAAGATCCTTTGTATCTTAATTTTTTTGCAGTGAAATGAAACAATTACTTGTTTAGTAAAACAAAAAAAAAATTGTGTTAAACTTTAGGTAAAGGATATGGGCGTAATTTTTAACTAGGAGGTTATCTTGTTTGTTAGCAAAAGTGACCCAAGACCCCCTTTTTTCATGCGTTCAAAAGAGTATTGCTACATATTACCCTATTTTCATCACATATTTATCACCTTTTATATGGATAGAAAAATAAAAGAATTAGCATGCTAACTAAACTTTTACATAAGAGATGATAATAGGTGATATAAAATAAGGTAATATCCAGTATTTCTCTTAATAATAACTTAACTAATTTATCTCCCGAGTGTTGTTTGATGTCACCCTATTTTTATTACCTATTTATTACCTCTTATGTGTATACTTAATTGGTATACCAAAAAAAAAGAGAAATAAAAAGTTAGTTATTTTGGCACCCAACTAGACATCCTTTTAACATCCTATTGATAAATTGAACAATTTATTTTAAGTATCATTTGTATTATTTTCACTTAATCTTGTGTAACTCGTGTTATAATTTATACGCATTTTAAATTGTCATCTTAAATTTAGAAGGCGACGTAAAGCTTATAACTTAATTAGGTTATATAATTGTTCTATTATGCTACCATGTTATGTATTTAATTTAGAAAATTGGTGTGAAGCTTATAACTTAATTTGGCTAAATAAATGTTCTATTATGCTAACATGTTATGTATTATTCTATTAAGTTCTAGGGAGAGTTATGCAAATAGTCCTCCATAATTTTTGAAGAAGAAGTAGAAGAAGAAGATCAGGGTTCGGATTGCATTGAAGGATGGTTTGAGAAGCTTCGGACTCAATAGGATTGGAAGGACTAGACTCCGGAGGCCCGGCTTCATCAGTCATGATTGATCTAAGTGGTTGAGTAAGAATAGGAACCCCGAGAGGTGGAGAGGAAGAAGACGGAGGAATAGCTGTGACCGAGG
>NW_026292288.1:20000-21628 GCF_023091745.1 Budorcas taxicolor | reverse complement strand
CCCAGTAACAAATGGGGAGGCCCATTGGTTTAATTTCTTGTTCTTTTTTTTTTTTTTCCTATAGGCAGCTGCCCAGCATGATACTAGGCCGCTGCCCAATAACCAATGGGGAGGCCCATTGTTTTAATTTCTTGTTTTTTTTTCCTATAGGCAGGGGCCTAGCATGATACTAGGCCGCTGCCCAGTAACCAATGGGGAGGCCCATTGTTTTAATTTCTTTTTTTTTTTCCTATGGGCAGCGGCCTAGCATGATACTAGGCCACTGCCCAGTAACCAATGGGGAGGCCCATTGGTTTAATTTCCTTTTTTTTTTTTTCCTATAGGCAGCGCCTAGCATGATACTATGCCGCTGCCCAGTAACCAATGGGGAGGCCTATTGGTTTAATCCTGTTCTGTTTTTTTTTTTTTTTTTTTTTTCCTATTGGCAGTGGCCTAGCATGATACTAGGCCGCTGCCCAGTAACAAATGGGGAGGCCCATTGGTTTAATTTCCTTTTTTTTTTTTCCTATGGGTAGCCGCCTAGCATGATACTAGGCCGCTGCCCAGTAACCAATGGGGAGGCCCATTGGTTTAATTTCCTGTTCTTTTTTTTTTTTTTTCCTATAGGCAGCTGCCCAGCATGATACTAGGCCGCTGCCCAATAACCAATGGGGAGGCCCATTGTTTTAATTTCTTGTTTTTTTTTTCCTATAGGCAGGGGCCTAGCATGATACTAGGCCGCTGCCCAGTAACCAATGGGGGGGCCCATTGGTTTAATTTCCTTTTTTTTTTCCCTATGGGTAGCCGCCTAGCATGATACTAGGCCGCTGCCCAGTAACCAATGGGGAGGCCCATTGGTTTAATTTCCTGTTTTTTTTTTTTTTTTTTTTTTCCTATAGGCAACGGCCCAGCATGATACTACGCCGCTGCCCAATAACCAATGGGGAGGCCCGTTGTTTTAATTTCTTGTTTTTTTTTTTTTTCCTATAGGCAGGGGCCTAGCATGATACTAGGCCGCTGCCCAGTAACCAATGGGGAGGCCCATTGTTTTAATTTCGTTTTTTTTTTCCTATGGGCAGCGGCCTAGCATGATACTAGGCCGCTGCCCAGTAACCAATGGGGAGGCCCACTGGTTTAATTTCCTTTTTTTTTTTTTTTTTTTTCCTATAGGCAACGGCCTAGCATGATACTAGGCCGCTGCCCCGTAACCAATGGGGAGGCCCATTCGTTTAATTTCCTTTTTTTTTTTTTTCTATAGGCAGCGGCCCAGCATGATACTAGGCCGCTGCCCAGTAACCAATGCGGAGGCCCATTGTTTTAATTTATTGTTTTTTTTTTCCTATAGGCAGCGGCCTAGCATGATACTAGGCCGCTGCCCAGTAACCAATGTGGAGGCCCATTGTTTTAATTTCCTGTTTTTTTTTTTTTTTTTTCCTATGGGCAGCGGCCTAGCATGATACTAGGCCGCTGCCCAGTAACCAATGGGGAGGCCCATTGGTTTAATTTCCTGTTTTTCTTTTTTCTTTTTTTTTCCTATGGGCAACCGCCTAGCATGATACTAGGCCGCTGCCCAGTAACCAATGGGGAGGCCCATTGGTTTAATTTCCTTTTTTTTTTTCCTATAGGCAGCTGCCTAGCATGATACTATG
>NW_026292288.1:0-12500 GCF_023091745.1 Budorcas taxicolor | reverse complement strand
ATTTCCTGTTCTTTTTTTTTTCGGCGTTTTTTTTTTTTTTTCCTCGGCCCAGCATGATGCTAGGCCGCTGCCCAGTAACCAATGGGAGGGCCTATTGTTTTTAATTTCCTATTTTTTTTTTCCTATAGCAGCGGCCTAGTATGATACTAAGCCGTGGCCTAGTAAACAATGTGGAGGCCCATTGGTTTAATTTTTTTTTTTTTTTTTCCTATAGGCAACGGCCTAGCATGATACTATGCCGCTGCACAGTAACCAATGGGTTGGCCCATTGTTTTAATTTCCTGTTTTTTTTTTCCTATGGTCAGCGGCCTAGCATCATGTTAGGCCGCTGCCCAGTAACCAATGGGGAGGCCCATTGGTTTAATTTCCTTTTTTTTTTTCCTATAGGCAGCGGCCTAGCATGATACTATGCCGCTGCCCAATAACCAATGGGGAGGCCCAATGTTTTAATTTCCTGTTTTTTTTTTTTTTTTTTTTTTTTCTTATGGTCAGCGGCCTAGCATGATACTAGGCCGCTGCCCAGTAACCAATGGGGAGGCCCATTGGTTTAATTTCCTGTTTTTTTTTTTTCTTTTTTTTTCCTATGGGCAGCCGCCTAGCATGATACTAGTCCGCTGCCCAGTAACCAATGAGGAGGCCCATTGGTTTAATATCCTGTTTTTTTTTTTTTTTTTTTTTTTCCTATGGGCAGCGACCTAGCATGATACTAGGTCGCTGCCCCAATAACCAATGGGGAGGCCCATTGGTTTAATTTCCTGTTTTTTTTTTTCTTTTTTTTTTTTTTCCTATGGGCAGCCGCCTAGCATGATACTAGGCCGCTGCCCAGTAACCAATGGGGAGGCCCATTGTTTTAATTTCCTATTTTTTTTTTTCCTATGGGCAGCGGCCTAGCATGATACTAGGCCGTTGCCCAGTAACCAATGGGGAGGCCCATTGGTTTAATTTCCTGTTTTTTTTTTTTTTTTTTTTTTTTTTTTCCTTTAGGCAGCGGCCCAGTATGATACTAGGCCGCTGCCCAGTAACCAATGGGGAGGCCCATTGGTTTAATTTCCTTTTTTTTTTTTTCTTATAGGCAGCGGCCTAGCATGATACTCGGCCGCTGCCCAGTAACCAATGGGGAGGCCCATTGTTTTAATTTCCTTTTTTTTTTTTTTTTCCTATGGGCAGCGGCCTAGCATGATACTAGGCCGCTGCCTAGTAACCAATGGGGAGGCCCATTGGTTTAATTTCCTTTTTTTTTTTCCTATGGGCAGCCGCCTAGCACGATACTCGGCCGCTGCGCAGTAACCATTGGGGAGACCGATTGGTTTTTTTTTTTTTTTTCCTATAGGCAGCGGCCTAGCATGATACTAGGCCGCTGCCCAGTAACCAATGGGGAGGCCCATTGGTTTAATTTCCTTTTTTTTTTTTTTTTTTTTTTTTCCTATGGGCAGCCGCATAGCATGATACTAGGCCGCTGCCCAATAACCAATGGGGAGGCCCATTGGTTTAATTTCCTGTTCTTTTTTTTCTTTTTTTCTTTTTTCCTATAGGCAGCGGCCCAGCATGATACTAGGCCGCTGCCCAGTAACCAATGGGGAGGCCCATTGTTTTAATTTCCTGTTTTTTTTTTTTTCCTATGTGCAGCGGCCTACCATGATACTAGGCCGCTGCCCAGTTACCAATCGGGAGGCCCATTGGTTTAATTTCCTTTTTTTTTTTTTCCTATAGGCAGCGGCCTAGCATGATACTAGACCGCTGCCCAGTAACCAATGGGGAAATCCATTGGTTTAATTTCCTGTTTTTTTTTTTTTCCTATAGGCAGCGGCCCAGCATAATACTAGGCCGCTGCCCAGTAACCAATGGGGAGTCCCATTGTTTTAATTTCTTGTTTTTTTTTTTTTTTTTTCCTATAGGCAGCGGCCTAGCATGATACTAGGCCGCTGCCCAGTAACCAATGGGGAGGCCCATTGTTTTAATTTCATGTTTTTTTTTTTTTTTTTTTTTTTTTTTTTTTTCCTATGGGCAGCGGCCAACCATGATACTAGGCCGCTGCCCAGTAACCAATGGGGAGGCCCATTGGTTTAATTTCCTTTTTTTTTTTCCTATAGGCAGCGGCCTAGCATGATACTATGCCGCTGCCCAATAACCAATAGGGAGGCCCAATGTTTTAATTTCCTGTTTTTTTTTTTTTTTTTTTTTTTCTTATGGGCAGCGGCCTAGCATGATACTAGGCCGCTGCCCAGTAACCATGGGGAGGCCCATTGGTTTAATTTCCTGTTTTTTTTTTTCTTTTTTTTTCCTATGGCAGCCGCCTAGCATGATACTAGTCCGCTGCCCAGTAACCAATGAGGAGGCCCATTGGTTTAATATCCTGTTTTTTTTTTTTTTTTTTTTTTTTCCTATGGGCAGCGACCTAGCATGATACTAGGTCGCTGCCCAATAACCAATGGGGAGGCCCATTGGTTTAATTTCCTGTTTTTTTTTTCTTTTTTTTTTTTTTCCTATGGGCAGCCGCCTAGCATGATACTAGGCCGCTGCCCAGTAGCCAATGGGAAGGCCTATTGGTTTAATTTCCTGTTTTTTTTTTTCCTATAGGCAGCGGCCTAGCATGATACTAGGCTGCTGCCTTGTAACCAATGGGGAGGCCCATTGGTTAAATTTTTTGTTTTGTTTTTTTTTTGTTTTTTTTTTTCCTATAGGCAGCGGCCCAGCATGATACTAGGCTGCTGCCCCAGTAAGTAATGGGGAGGCCCATTGGTTTAATTTCCTTTTTTTTTTTTTCCAATGGGCAGCCGCCTAGCATGATACTAGGCCGCTGCCCAGTAACCAATGGGGAGTCCCATTGGTTAAATTTCCTGTTTTTTTTTTTTTTTTTTTCCTATAGGCAGCGGCCTAGCATGATACTAGGCCGCTGCCCAGTAACCATAGGGGAGGACCATTGGTTCAATTTCCTGTTTTTTTTTTTTTTTTTCCTATAGGCAGCGGCCTAGCATGATACTAGGCCGCTGCCCAGTAACCAATGGGGAGGCCCATTGTTTTAATTTCCTTTTTTTTTTTTTTCCTATGGGCAGCGGCCTAGCATGATACTAGGCCGCTGCCCAGTAACCAATGGTGAGGCCCATTGGTTTAATTTCCTGTTTTTTTTTTTTTTTTTTTTTTCCTTTAGGCAGCGGCCCAGTATGATACTAGGCCGCTGCCCAGTAACCAATGGGGAGGCCCATTGGTTTAATTTCCTTTTTTTTTTCTTATAGGGCAGCGGCCTAGCATGATACTCGGCCGCTGCCCAGTAACCAATGGGGAGGCCCATTGTTTTAATTTCCTTTTTTTTTTTTTTTCCTATGGGGCAGCGGCCTAGCATGATACTAGGCCGCTGCCTAGTAACCAATGGGGAGGCCCATTGGTTTAATTTCCTTTTTTTTTTTTCCTATGGGCAGCCGCCTACTACGATACTAGGCCGCTGCGCAGTAACCATTGGGGAGACCGATTGGTTTTTTTTTTTTTTCCTATAGGCAGCGGCCTAGCATGATACTAGGCCGCTGCCCAGTAACCAATGGGGAGGCCCATTGGGTTAATTTCCTTTTTTTTTTTTTTTTTTTTTTTTTTTTTTTTTTCCTATGGGCAGCCGCATAGCATGATACTAGGCCGCTGCCCAATAACCAATGGGGAGGCCCATTGGTTTAATTTCCTGTTCTTTTTTTTCTTTTTTTTTTTTTTTTTCCTATAGGCAGCGGCCCAGCATGATACTAGGCCGCTGCCCAGTAACCAATGGGGAGGCCCATTGTTTTAATTTCTTGTTTTTTTTTATTTTTTATTTTTCCCCTATAGGCAGTGGCCTAGCATGATACTAGGCCGCTGCCCAGTAACCAATGGGGAGGCCCATTGTTTTAATTTCCTGTTTTGTTTTTTGTTTTTTTTTTGTTTTTTTTTGTTTTTTTCCTATATGCAGCGGCCTAGCATGATACTAGGCCGCTGCCCAGTAACCAATGGGGATGCCCATTGGTTTAATTTCCTTTTTTTTTTCTTTTTTTTTTTTCCTATAGGCAGTGGCCTAGCATGATACTATGTCGTTGCCCAGTAACCAATGGGGAGGCCAGTTGTTTTAATTTCCTTTTTTTTTTTTTTTCCTATAGGCAGCGGCCTAGCATGATACTATGCCGCTGCCCAGTAACCAATGGGGAGGCCAGTTGTTTTAATTTCCTGTTTTTTTTTCCTATGTGCAGCGGCCTAGCATGATAGTAGGCCGCTGCCCAGTAACCAATGGGGAGGCCCATTGGTTTAATTTCCTGTTTTTTTTTTTCTTTTTTTTCCTATGGGCAACAGCCTAGCATGATACTAGGCCGCTGCCCATTAACCAATGGGGAGGCCCATTGTTTTAATTTCTTGTTTTTTCTTTTTTTTTTTTTTTTCCTATAGGCAGCGGCCTAGCATTATACTAGGCCGCTGCCCAGTAAACCAATGGGGAGGCCAGTTGTTTTAATTTCCTATTTTTTTTTCTCCTATGGGCAGTGGCCTAGCATGATACTTGGCCGCTGCCCAGTAACCAATGGGGAGGCCCATTGGTTTAATTTCCTGTTTTATTTTTTTTCTTTTTTTTTTTTTTTCCTATGGGCAGCCGCCTAGCATGATACTAGGCCGCTGCCCAGTAACCAATGGGGAGGCCTATTGGTTTAATTTCCTGTTTTTTTTTTTTTTTTTTTTTTTTCCTATAAGCAGCAGCCTAGCATGATACTAGGCCGCTGCTCTGTAACAAATGGGGAGGCCCATTGGTTTAATTTACTTTTTTTTTCCTATAGGCAGCGGCCCAGCATGATACTAGGCCGCTGCCCAGTAACCAATGGGGAGGCCCATTGGTTTAATTTCCTATTTTTTTTTTCCAGTGGGCAGCGGCCTAGCATGATACTAGGCCGCTGGCCAGTAACTAATGGTGATGCCCATTGGTTTAATTTCCTTTTTTTTTTTCCTAAAGGCAGCGGCCTAGCATGATACTATGCCGCTGCCCAGTAACCAATGGGGAGGCCAGTTGTTTTAATTTCCTGTTTTTTTTTTTTTTTTTCCTATGTGCAGTGGCCTAGCATGATAGTAGGCCGCTGCCCAGTAACCAATGGGGAGGCCCATTGGTTTAATTTCCTGTTTTTTTTTTTCTTTTTTTTCCTATGGGCAGCCGCCTAGCATAATACTAGGCCGCTACCCACTAACCAATGGGGAGGCCCATTGTTTTAATTTCTTGTTTTTTTTTTTTTTTTTTTTTTCCTATAGGCAGCGGCCTAGCATGATACTAGGCCGCTGCCCAATAACCAATGGGGAGGCCAGTTGTTTTAATTTCCTGTTTTTTTTTTTTATCCTATCGGCAGTGGCCTAGAATGATACTAGGCCGCTGCCCAGTAACCAATGGGTAGGCCCATTGGTTTAATTTCCTGTTTTATTTTTTTTCTTTTTTTTTTTTTTTTTTCCTATGGGGCAGCCGCCTAGCATGATACAAGGCCGCTGCCCAGTAACCAATGGGGAGGCCTATTGGTTTAATTTCCTGTTTTTTTTTTTTTTTTACTATAGGCAGCGGCCTAGCATGATACAAGGCCGCTGCCCTGTAACCAATGGGGGAGGCCCATTGGTTTAATTTTTTTTTTTTTTTTTTTTTTTTTTTTTTTTTTTTTTTCCTCCTATAGGCAGCCGCCCAGCATGATACTAGGCCGCTGCCCAGTAACCAATGGGGAGGCCCATTGGTTTAATTTCCTATTTTTTTTTTCCTACAGGCAGCGGCCTAGCATGATACTAGGCCGCTGCCCAGTAACTAATGGGGAGGCCCATTGGTTTAATTTCCTGTTCTTTTTTTTTTTCTTTTTTTTTTTGTTTTTTTTTTGTTTTTCCTATAGGCAGCGGCCCAGCATGATACTGGGCCGCTGTCCAGTAACCAATGGGGAGGCCCATTAGTTTAATTTCCTGTTTTTTTTTTTTTTTTTTTTTTTTTTTTTTTTTTTTTTTTTTTTTTTTTTTTTTTTTTTTTTTTTTTTTTTCCTATAGGCAGCTGCCCCAGCATGATACTAGGCCGCTGCCCAGTAACCAATGGGGAGGCCTATTGGTTTAATTTCCTTTTTTTTTTCCTATAGGCAGTGGCCTAGCATGATACTAGGCCGCTGCCCTGTAACCAATGGGGAGGCCCATTGGTTTAATTTCCTTTTTTTTTTTTTTTTTTTTTTTTTTTTTTTTTTTTTTTTCCTATAGGCAGCGGCCCAGTATGATAGTAGGCCGTTGCCTAGTAACCAATGGGGAGGCCCATTGTTTTAATTTCTTGTTTTTTTTTTTTTTTTTTTTTTTTTTTTTTTTTTTCCTATATGCAGCGGCCTAGCATTATACTAGGCCGCTGCCCAGTAACCAATGGGGAGGGCCCATTGTTTTAATTTCATGTTTTGTTTTTGTTTTTTGTTTTTTGTTTTTTTTCCTATGGGCAGCGGCCTAGCATGATACTAGGCCGCTGCCCCAGTAACCAATGGAGATGCCCATTGGTTTAATTTCCTTTTTTTTTTTTTTTTTTTCTATAGGCAGCGGCCTAGCATGATACTATGCCGCTGCCCAGTAACCAATGGGGAGGACAGTTGTTTTTAATTTCCTTTTTTTTTTCCCCTATGTGCAGCGGCCTAGCATGATACTAGGCCGCTGCCCAGTAACCAATGGGGAGGCCCAATGGTTTAATTCCTTGTTTTGTTTTTTCTTTTTTTTTCCTATGTGCAGCCGCCTAGCATGATACTAGGCCTCTGCCGAGTAAACCAATGGGGAGGGCCCATTGGTTTAATTTCCTCTTTTTTTTTTTTCTTTTTTTCCTATAGGCAGCGGCCTAGCATGATACTGGGCCACTGCCCAGTAACCAATGGGGAGGCCCATTGGTTTAATTTCATGTTCTTTTTTTTTTCTTTTTTTTTTTTTTTTTTTTTACCTATAGGCAGCGGCCCAGCATGATACTAGGCCGCTGCCCAGTAACCAATGCGGAGGCCCATAGTTTTAATTTCTTGTTTTTTTTTTTTTCCTATAGGCAGCAGCCTAGCATGATGCTAGGCCTAGGCCGCTGCCCAGTAACCAATGGGGAGGCCCATTGATTTAATTTACTTTTTTTTTTTTTTTTACCTATGGGCAGCTGCCCAGCATGATACTGGGCCGCTGCCCAGTAACCAATGGGGAGGCCCATTGGTTTAATTTCCTATTTTTTTTTTTTTTTTTACCTATTGGGCAGCGGCGCAGCATGATACTGGGCCGCTGCCCAGTAATCAATGGGGAGGGCCCATTGGTTTAATTTCCTTTTTTTTTTTTTTTTTTTTTACATATGTGCAGCGGCGCAGCATGATACTGGGACGCTGCCCAGTAACCAATGGGGAGGCCCATTTGTTTAATTTACTTTTTTTAATATATTTTTTTACCTATGGGCAGCGACCAGTGTAATACTGGGCCGCTGCCCAGTAACCAATGGGGAGGCCCATTGGTTTAATTTCATTTTGTTTTTTTTTTTTTTACCTATGGGAAGCTGCCCAGCATAATATTGGGTCGCTGCCCAGTAACCAATGGGGAGGCCCATTGGTTTAATTCCCTTTTTTTTTTTTTTTTTTTTTTTTTACCTATGGGCAGCGGCGCTTCATGATACTGTGACGCTGCCCAGTAACCAATGGGGAGGCCCATTGGTTTAATTTCATTTTTTTTTAACCTATGGGCAGCTGCCTTGCATGATACTAGGCCACTGCCCAGTAACCAATGGGGAGGCCCATTGGTTTAATTTCCTTTTTTTTTTTTTTTACCTATGGGTAGCGGCACAGCATGATATTAGGACGCTGCCCAGTAACCAATGGGGAGGCCCATTGGTTTAATTTCCTTTTATTTTTTTTTTATTTTTTTTTTTATACCTATGGGCCGCGGCCCAGCGTAATACTGGGCCGCTGCCATTAACCAATGGGGAGGCCAATTTGTTTAATTTCATTTTTTTTTTTAACCTATGGGCAGTTGCCAAACATGATACTGGACCGCTGTCCAGTAACCAATGGGGAGGCCCATTGGTTTAATTTCCTTTTTTTTTTTTTTCCTATGGGCTGCGGCGCAGCATGATACTGGGCCGCTGCCCAGTAACCAATGGGGAGGCCCATTGGTTTAATTTCCTTTTTTTTTTACCTACGGGCAGCTGCCCAGCATGATACTGGGTCGCTGCCCAGTAACCAATGGGGAGGCCCATTGGTTAAATTTGCTGTTTTTTTTTTTTTTTTTTTTTTTTTTTTTTTTTTTTTTTTTTACCTATTTGCAGCGGCGCAGCATGATGCTGGGACGCTGCCCAGTAACCAATGGGGAGGCCCATTGGTTTAAATTCCTGTTTTTTTTTTTTTCTTTTTTTCTTTTTTTCCTATGGGCAGCGGCCTAGCAAGATACTAGGCCGCTGCCCAGTAACTAATGGGGAGGCCCATTGTTTTTAATTTTCTGTTTTTTTTTTTTCCTTTGGGTAGCGGCCCAGCATGATACTAGGCCGCTGCCCAGTAACCAATGGGGAGGCACATTGGTTTAATTTCCTGTTTTTTTTTTTTTTTTTTTTCCTATGGGCAGCCGCCTAGCATGATACTAGGCCGCTGCCCAGTAACCAATGGGGAGGCCCATTGATTTAATTTCCAGTTTTTTTTTTTTTTTTTTTTTTTTTTTCCTATACGCAGCGGCCTAGCATGATACTAGGCTGCTGCCCAGTAACCAATGGGGAGGCCCATTGGTTTAATTTCTTTTTTTTTTTTCCGATAGGCAGCGGCCCAGCATGATACTAGGCCGCTGCCCAGTAACCAATGGGGAGGCCCATTGGTTTAATTTCCTGTTTTTTTTTTTTTTTTTTTTTTTTTTTTTTTTTTTTTTTTTTTTCTTCCTTCAGGCAGCGGCCTAGCATGATACTAGGCCGCTGCCCAGTAACCAATGGGGAGGCCCATTTTTTTAATTTCCTATTTTTTTTTTTTTTTTTTTTTTTTTTTTTTTTTTCCTATGGGCAGCGGCCTAGCATGATACTAGGCCGCTGCCCAATAACCAATGGGGAGGCCCATTGGTTTAATTTCCTTTTTTTTTTTTTTTTTCCTATAGGCAGCGGCTTAGCATGATACTAGGCCGCTACCCAGTAACCAATGGGGAGGCCCATTGTTTTAATTTCCATTTTTTTTTTTTCCTATATGCAGCGGCCTAGCATGATACTAGGACGCTGCCCAGTAACGAATGGGGAGGCCCATTGGTTTAATTTCCTTTTTTTTTTCCCTATGGGCAGCGGCGTAGCATGATACTGGGCCGCTGCCCAGTAACCAATGGGAAGGCCCATTGGTTTAATTTCCTTTTTTTTTTTTTTTTCCTATAGGCAGCGGCCTAGCATGATACTAGGCCGCTGCCCAGTAACCAATGTGGAGGCCCATTGGTTTTATTTCCTGTTTTTTTTTTTCCTATGGGGCAGCGTCGCAGCATGTTACTGGGCCGCTGCCCAGTAACCAATGGGGAGGCCCATTGGTTTAATTTCCTTTTTTTTTTTTTTTTTTTTTTTTTTTTACCTAATGGGCAGCGGCGCAGCATGATACGGGGACGCTGCCCAGTAACCAATGGGGAGGCCCATTGGTTTAATTTCCTTTTTTTTTTTTTTTTTTTTACCTATGGGCAGTGGCCAAGCGTAATACTGGGCCGTTGCCCAGTTAACCAATGGGGAGGCCCATTGGTTTAATTTCATTTTTTTTTTTTTACCTATGGGCAGCTGCCTTGCATGATACTCGGCCACTGCCCAGTAATCAATGGGGAGGCCCATTGGTTTAATTTCCTTTTTTTTTTTTTTTTACCTATGGGCAGCGGCGCAGCATGATATTGGGATGCTGCCCAGGAACCAATGGGGAGGCCCATTGGTTTAATTTCCTTTTTTTTTAATATATTTTTTTACCTATGGGCAGCGGCCCAGCGTAATACTGAGCCGCTGCCAGTAACCAATGAGGAGGCCCATTGGTTTAATTTCATTTTTTCTTTTTTTTTTTTTTTTTTTTTTTTTTTTTTTTTTTTTTTACCAATGGGCAGCTGCCTAGCATGATACAGGGCCGCTGCCCAGTAACCAATGGGGAGGCCCATTGGTTTAATTTCCTTTTTTTTTTTTTTTTTACCTATTGGCAGTGGCCCAGCGTAATACTGGGCCGCTGCCCAGTAACCAATGGGGAGGCCCATTGGGTTTAATTTCAATTTTTTTTTTTACCTATGGGCAGCTGCCTTGCATGATACTGGGCCGCTGCCCAGTAATCAATGGGGAGGCCCATTGGTTTAATTTCTTTTTTTTTTTTTTTTTACCTAATGGGCAGCGGCACAGCATGATAATGGTATGCTGCCCAGGAACCAATGGGGAGGCACATTGGTTTAATTTCCTTTTTATTTTTTTATTTTTTTACCTATGGGCAGCGGCCCAGCGTAATACTGGGCCGCTGCCTGTAACCAATGAGGAGGCCCATTGGTTTAATTTCATTTTTTCATTTTTTTTTTTTTTTTTTTTTTTACCAATTGGCAGCTGCCTAGCATGATACTGGGCCGCTGCCCAGTAACCAATGGGGAGGCCCATTGGTTAAATTTCCTGTTTTTTTTTTTTTTTTTTTTTTTTTTTTATACTCTATGGGCAGCGGCGCAGCATGATACGGGGACGCTGCCCAGTAACCAATGGGGAGGCCCATTGGTTTAATTTCCTTTTTTTTTTTTTTACCTATTGGCAGTGGCCCAGCGTAATACTGGGCCGCTGCCCAGTAACCAATGGGGAGGCCCATTGGTTTAATTTCAATTTTTTTTTTTTTACCTATGGGCAGCTGCCTTGCATGATACTGGGCCGCTGCCCAGTAATCAATGGGGAGGCCCATTGGTTTAATTTCTTTTTTTTTTTTTTTTTTACCTATGGGCAGCGGCACAGCATGATAATGGTATGCTGCCCAGGAACCAATGGGGAGGCACATTGGTTTAATTTCCTTTTTTTTTTTATATTTTTTTACCTATGGGCAGCGGCCCAGCGTAATACTGGGCCGCTGCCTGTAACCAATGAGGAGGCCCATTGGTTTAATTTCATTTTTTTTTTTTTTTTTTTTTTTACCTATGGGCAGCTGCCTAGCATGATACTGGGCCGCTGCCCAGTAACCAATGGGGAGGCCCATTTGTTTAATTTCCTGTTTTTTTTTTTTTCCTATGGGCAGCGCGGCGCAGCATGATACTGGGCCGTTGCCCAGTAACCAATGGGGAGGCCCATTGGTTTAATTTCCTTTTGTTTTTGTTTTTTTTTACCTATGGGCAGCTGCCTAGCATGATACTGGACCGCTGCCCAGTAACCATTGGGGAGGCCCTTTGGTTTAATTTCCTGTTTTTTTTTTTTTTTTTTTCCTATGGGCAGCGGCGCAGCATGATACTCGGACGCTGCCCAGTAACCAATGGGGAGGCCCATTGGTTTAATTTCATTTTTTTTTAACCTATGGGCAGCTGCCTTGCATGATACTGGGCAGCTGCCCAGTAAACCAATGGGGGAGGCCCATTGGTTTAATTTCCTTTTTTTTTTTTTTTTACCTATGGGCAGCGGCACAGCATGATACTGGGACGCTGCCCAGTAACCAATGGGGAGGCCCATTGGTTTAATTTCCTTTGATTTTATTTTTATTTTTTTTATACCTATGGGCAGCGGCCCAGCTCAATACTGGGCCGCTGCCCTGTAACCAATGGGGAGGCCCATTGGTTTAATTTCATTTTTTTTTTAACCTAATGGGCAGCTGCCTAACTTGATACTGGACCGCTGCCCAGTAACCAATAGGGAGGCCCATTGGTTTAATTTCCTTTTTTTTTTTTTCTTTAGGCAGCGGCCTAGCATGATACTAGGCCGCTGCCCAGTAACCAATGGGGAGGCCCATATTTTTAATTTCCTGTTTTTTTTTTTTTTTTTTTTTTTTTTTTTTCCTATGGGCAGCGGCCTAGTATCATGCTAGGCCGCTGCCCAGTAACCAATGGGGAGGCCCATTGGTTTAATTTCTTGTTTTTTTTTTTTCTATAGGCAGCGGCTTAGCATGATACTAGGCCACTGCCCAGTAAACAATGGGGAGGCCCATTGTTTTAAATTTCCTGCTTTTTTTTTTTTTTTTTTCCTATAGGCAGCGGCCTAGCATGATACTAGGAAGCTGCCCAGTAACCAATGGGGAGGCCCATTGGTTTAATTTCCTTTTTTTTTTTCCCTATGGGCAGCGGCGTAGCATGATACTAGGCCGCTGCCCAGTAACCAATGGGGAGGCCCATTGGTTTAACTTCCTTTTTTTTTTTTTTTTTTCCTTTAGGCAGCGGCCCAGCATGATACTAGGCCGCTGCCCAGTAACCAATTGTTTGGCCCATTGGTTTAATTTCCTGTTTTTTTTTTTTTTTTTTTTTTTTTTTTTTTTCCTATGGGCAGCGTCGCAGCATGTTACTGGGCCGCTGCCCAGTAACGAATGGGGAAGCCCATTGGTTTAATTTCTTTTTTTTTTTTTTTTAGCTATGGGCAGCTGCCTAGC
>NW_026292287.1:0-21636 GCF_023091745.1 Budorcas taxicolor | reverse complement strand
GTGAGAGATGGGTTGTTGATTTCGTCTATTATGTATAGAATTCGTAGGGATGGGAGAGCAATTATAATCAGAATAATGGCTGGTAGAATGGTTCAGATTGTTTCTACTTCTTGTGCGTCTATGGTGCTGGTATGGGTTAGTTTTGTTGTTAGTATCAGTAAGATAATATAGAGTACTAGTGAGCTAATTAGGAAAACAATTATCAGAGTGTGATCGTGAAAGTGTAGCAGTTCTTCTATGATGGGTGATGTTGCGTCTTGAAAGCCTAGCTGTACGGGATATGCCATATGAGATGTACGGGACTTTCACCTGTAATTTAATCTTGACAAGGTTATGTAATGTTTTACTAACATCTCGTTTATTGAGAGAGACATAGTGGTTATGGTGTTGGCTTGAAACCGATAATAGGGGGTTCAATTCCTTCCTCTCTTATTTTAGGTTAATGTATGTAGGTTCTTCAAATGTGTGATATGGTGGAGGGCATCCGTTTAGTCATTCTAGATTTGTTGTGGTTAGGTCCACGGTTAAGACTTCCCGTTTGGATGCAAATGCTTCTCAGATGATAAAAGTCATTAATATTACTGCCGTTAGTGAGATGAATGAGCCTATAGATGAAATAGTGTTTCATATTGTATATGCGTCTGGGTAATCGGAGTATCGTCGTGGTATACCAGATAGCCCTAAGAAATGTTGTGGGAAGAAGGTCATGTTAACACCTACAAATATAATTGCGAAATGGATTTTGGCTCATGTGTCATTAAGGGTGTAGCCTGAGAATAAGGGAAATCAATGTACAAATCCTCCTATGATAGCGAATACAGCTCCTATTGATAGTACGTAGTGGAAATGTGCTACCACATAGTATGTGTCGTGGAGAACGATGTCAAGGGAGGAGTTGGCTAAAACAATTCCAGTTAGTCCTCCAACTGTAAAAAGGAAAATGAAGCCTAGGGCTCATATTATAGCGGGGGATCATTTGATATTTCCTCCGTGAAGTGTTGCTAGCCAACTAAAGACTTTTACTCCGGTTGGGATAGCAATAATTATAGTAGCGGATGTAAAGTAAGCTCGTGTATCGACGTCTATTCCGACTGTGAATATATGATGGGCTCATACAATAAATCCTAGAAATCCAATTGATATTATGGCTCATACTATTCCTATATATCCAAATGGCTCTTTTTTTCCTGAATAGTAGGTTACGATGTGGGAGATTATTCCAAAGCCAGGTAAAATTAGAATATATACTTCGGGGTGTCCAAAAAATCAGAATAAGTGTTGATATAAGATAGGGTCTCCTCCTCCTGCTGGGTCAAAGAAAGTTGTATTCAGGTTTCGGTCTGTTAGTAATATTGTGATGCCAGCTGCTAATACAGGAAGTGAGAGGAGGAGTAGTACGGCAGTGATCAGTACAGATCACACGAACAGGGGGGTCTGGTATTGTGATATTGCGGGAGGTTTTATGTTAATAATAGTTGTAATAAAATTAATGGCTCCTAAAATTGAGGAAACACCTGCTAGGTGTAGGGAGAAAATGGTCAGGTCTACTGAGGCTCCTGCGTGGGCTAGATTACCTGCTAGAGGGGGATATACGGTTCAACCCGTCCCTGCTCCGGCTTCGACTATAGAGGATGCTAGGAGTAATAGGAAAGAAGGGGGGAGGAGCCAAAAACTTATATTATTTATCCGAGGGAATGCTATATCAGGGGCTCCAATCATTAGAGGAACTAGCCAGTTGCCAAACCCTCCAATTATAATAGGCATTACTATAAAGAAGATTATTACGAATGCGTGTGCAGTTACAATTACGTTGTAGATTTGGTCATCTCCAAGTAGAGTTCCGGGTTGGCCTAACTCAGCACGAATTAGTAAGCTCAGAGCGGTTCCTACTATGCCGGCTCAGGCACCAAATAGAAGATAAAGGGTACCGATATCTTTATGATTAGTTGAAAATAATCAGCGGTTTATGAACATGGGTAAAATGGCTGAGTAAAGCAATAGACTGTAAATCTAAGAATAGAGGTTTGATTCCTCTTTTTACCAGGTCCTGTAGTGAATTAACATATTGAATTGCAAATTCAAAGGAGCAGCTTCAAACTCTGCCGGGGCTTCTCCCGCCTTTTTTTTCTTGCGGCGGGAGAAGTAGATTGAAGCCAGTTATTTAGGGTATTTAGCTGTTAACTAAAGTTTCGTGGGGGTGGGACCCACCAATCTAGTGAGGATTTAGCTTAATTAAAGTAGTTGATTTGCATTCAATTGATGTAAGATATGATCTTGCAGTCCTTATCAGGAATTAAGTAAATTATACTTGCTTAGGGCTTTGAAGGCTCTTGGTCTATTTAACCTAAATTCCTATTCTAGGATTGAGAGAATTGGTGTAAGTGGTAGTAGTATAGTGGACAATACGGTTATTGTTGGTAGGAGGGTTATTCGTTTTATGGTTGAGAATTGTCATTTTATTTTTATGTTGTTTGTGGAAGGGAACATAGTAAGTGTGGTGGAATATGCCAGTCGTATGTAGAAATATAGGTTTAGTAGTGCTGTAATTGCTATGAAGGTAGGTAGGATAATGCTATTGTTTTTTGTCATTTCTTGAATAATTATTCATTTTGGCATAAATCCTGATAGTGGGGGGAGTCCTCCTATTGATAGGAGGGTAATGAGAATTAGAATAGTTATGATGGGTGTTTTGTTTCATGTGTGTGATAGTGATAGAGTGGTTGTGGTTGAGTTGGCTATAAATAGTGTAAATATGGTGGAAGTTATGATGATGTAAATGATTAGGTTTAGTAATGTTATGGTGGGATTGTATGGTAAAATTGCTGTTATTCAGCCTATGTGGGCAATTGATGAGTAAGCTATAATTTTTCGTAGTTGGGTTTGGTTTAATCCTCCTCAGCCTCCGATTATAATGGATAGAATTGATAGGGTTAAGATTATATTTAGGTTGATGGATTGGGATACTTGGTAAAGTACCGATATGGGTGCTAGTTTTTGTCATGTAAGTAAGATTAGGCCTGAAGATAGAGGGATGCCTTGTGTTACTTCTGGGACTCAGAAGTGGAATGGGGCTATTCCTAGTTTTATGGCGAGGGCTATTGTTATGAGTATGGAGGCTGTTGGGTTAAATAGTTTTATTACGGTTCATTGGCCTGAGAATATTAAGTTGATGATAATGGCTATTATTAGTAGTATTGAGGCTGTTGATTGAGTTAGGAAATATTTAGTTGATGCTTCTGTGGCTCGTGGGTTGTGTTTTTTTATTATAATAGGAATGATGGCGAGTATATTTATTTCAAATCCGATTCAGATGAGTAGTCAGTGGGAGCTAATTATAACGATAATGGTTCCAAGTATTATAGTTATTAAGATAATAATGAGAGTGATTGGGTTTATTAGTACGGGAAGGATACAAACCAACATTTTCGGGGTATGGGCCCGATAGCTTAATTAGCTGACCTTACTATTAGAATTTGGTGTAATTGGGAGCACGAAGAGTTTTGAGTTCTTAGGAGTAGGTTCAATTCCTATAGTTCTAGAAATAAGAGGATTTAAACCTCTATAATTTACTCTATCAAAGTAACTCTTTTGTCAGACATATTTCTTATGTTTGTGGGGGGATACTTGATAGGAGAATAGGTAGAGATACATGTCATATGCATAGGGCTAGCGTTAGGGGTAGAAAATTTTTTCATAATAAGTGCATCAGTTGATCATAGCGGAATCGGGGGTAGGATGCTCGGATTCATAGGAAGGTCATTGTGAGTAGTAGTGATTTGATGATAAAGTTAATTGCGTAGAGTTCTGGTATGTATGGGTTATGGGATGCTCCTAGGAAGAGGGTTGTTGTGAAGATATTTATTATAATAATGTTTGCATATTCTGCTATAAAGAATAGGGCGAATGGTCCTGCGGCGTATTCTACATTAAAGCCCGATACTAGTTCAGATTCTCCTTCAGTAAGATCAAATGGTGCTCGGTTTGTTTCTGCTAGTGTTGAAATGAATCATATTATTGCTAAGGGTCATGCTGGGAAGATTAGTCATACTTGTTCTTGTGTAATGATTAATGTAGAGAGAGTGAAGGATCCATTTATTAGTAAGATTGATAGTAAGATAATTGCTAGTGTAACTTCATATGAAATTGTTTGTGCTACTGCTCGTAGGGCTCCAATAAGAGCGTATTTTGAGTTGGAGGCTCAGCCTGATCAGAGGATCGAGTATACGGCTAAGCTTGATATAGCTAATATGAAAAGGATTCCTAAGTTTATATTGATGAGGGGATAGGGTATGGGTAGGGGGATTCATATAGTTAAGGCTAGGGTTAGGGCTAGGATGGGGGCTAGAATAAATATTGAGATTGAGGATGTGGCAGGTCGTAGGGGTTCTTTAATGAAAAGTTTGATTGCATCGGCGATGGGTTGGAGTAAGCCATATGGTCCTACAATATTTGGGCCTTTTCGGAGTTGTATGTAGCCTAGGATTTTTCGTTCAACTAGTGTAAGAAAAGCTACGGCTAGAAGAATGGGGATAATAAGTGTTAAGATGTTGAGTATAAACATTTTGTTAAGGAGAGGATTTGAATCTCTGAGTATAAAGGTTTAAGTTTTACGCAATTACCGGGCTCTGCCACCTTAACTGGGCCCTTTTCTAGGGCAGGTATTGTTTGTGAGGTCAATTGAGATAAAGTCATTGATTGATTTAAGGCGCTTTGTTGAAGTTGGCCTTATTTCTCTTGTCCTTTCGTACTGGGAGAAATACATAACAGATAGAAACCGACCTGGATTACTCCGGTCTGAACTCAGATCACGTAGGACTTTAATCGTTGAACAAACGAACCTTTGATAGCGGTTGCACCATCGGGGTGTCCTGATCCAACATCGAGGTCGTAAACCCTATTGTCGATATGGACTCTTGAATAGGATTGCGCTGTTATCCCTAGGGTAACTTGTTCCGTTGATCAAGTCTTTGGATCAATAAACGATAGTTTGATTTGACTTGTGGGTCTAGTCTTTAAAATCGTTCGGAGGATTTTTTGTTCTCCGAGGTCACCCCAACCAAAACTGCTAGTCCATAAAGAGTGTTGTTATCCCTTAATGGTTAAGTTTATTTTCTTTGGACTAGTTAGTTAAAGCTCCATAGGGTCTTCTCGTCTTGTTGGTTTATTCCCGCCTCTTCACGGGAAGGTCAATTTCACTGATTGGAAGTAAGAGACAGTAAAACCCTCGTGTGGCCGTTCATACAAGTCCTTATTTAGAGAACAAATGATTATGCTACCTTTGCACGGTCAGGATACCGCGGCCGTTTAACGTCTAGTCACTGGGCAGGCAGTGCCTCCAATACTGGGGATGCTGGAGGTGATGTTTTTGGTAAACAGGCGGGATTTGTGTTTGCCGAGTTCCTTTTACTTCTTTTAATCTTTCCTGGGTGCACTCCTGTGTTGGATTAACAGTATAATTAATAAATTATTTATTGTTGGGTTATTTTTATTTACTGTTAACAGTCAGAGTATTATCAGATACTGACTTAAACTTGTGCAAGGAGAAAATATTTCTTGTTACTCATATTAACATTATTGCTTCTATTTAGTAATAGAATAGTCCAGTACTAGGTCTAGGAGTTGGTTATATTGTTGTTGGGATTAGTATTGTTTTTATTGTTGAGCTTTAACGCTTTCTTAATAGATGGCTGCTTTTAGGCCTACTATGGTGTTGTAAGATCTTACTCTCTAGTGAAGGTTGTACCCATTTCTAAAAGGCTGTACCTTTTTAGACTAACTTTTAAAGATACAGTGAGATTTGTTTATATTTTTTGGTATCTTTAAAGCTGAACTAAGATTCATTTTCTGGACAACCAGCTATCACCAGGCTCGTTAGGCATGTCACCTCTACTTATAGATCTTCTCACTATTTTGCCACATAGATGAGTTGGTTCTAATAAACTGTCTATAGGTAGCTCGTCTGGTTTCGGGTTACTTAGCTGAAATTCGTTTTGTTAAGTTTTTTGCTCGTTAATTCATTATGCAAAAGGTACAAGGGTTAATCTTTGCTTTTTTGTACTTTGATTATTTTCTTTCATCGTTCCCTTACGGTACTTTCTCTATAGCGCCATGTTTAGAATTTCTATCTCCTATACTTTAATAGGGGTAAATGTTTTGTTTTAGTATGTTTTGGTTATTGGATTGAAGAGTGGGGGTTTGGGCTAGGCATAGTTCAAAACATTCACAGTACACGAAATCTTCTAGGTGTAAACTAGATGCTTTAATTAAGCTATGTCTTGGTTTGTCCAAGCACACTTTCCAGTATGCTTACCTTGTTACGACTTACCTCCTCTCGTGTAATTGGTGCATGTAAATAGGTTTGGGTGCATATATTTACTTGAGGAGGGTGACGGGCGGTGTGTGCGTGCTTCATGGCCTGGTTCAACTAAGCACTCTATTCTTAGTTTACTACTAAATCCTCCTTTGGCTGTTAGTTTCATAATGGCTTTCGTATTAAGTTTTCTTGGATAGAAAATGTAGCCCATTTCTTCCCATTCCATAGGTTACACCTTGACCTAACGTTTTTATGTGTTATGATTGAGCTTACTTTTGTTCCTTTTCAGGGTTTGCTGAAGATGGCGGTATACAGACTGTATTAGCAAGGATTGGTGAGGTTTATCGGGGTTTATCGATTATAGAACAGGCTCCTCTAGAAGGGTGTAAAGCACCGCCAAGTCCTTTGAGTTTTGGGCCGTTGCCGGTAGTACTCTGGCGAATAATCTTGTTTTTGCAATTATTTATGTTTAGGGCTAAGCATAGTGGGGTATCTAATCCCAGTTTGGGTCTTAGCTATAGTGTGTCAGTTGTCGTAGAGTTACTTTCGTCACTTATTTTTGTTATAATTATGGCTTTTTACAGCTTAATTAGGATTTAACTCTATTTGGTGTAGTACTTTAACACGTTTTACGCCGTGTTCCTGTTAGCTTGGGTTAGTCGTATGACCGCGGTGGCTGGCACGAGATTTACCAACCCTAGTTAATATGGCTTAGTCGAACTTTCGTTCATGGCTTAAATTTTGTCACTGCTGTTTCCCGTGGGGGTGTGGTTAAGCAAGGCGTTATGAGCTACAGGGTGTGTGCTTGATACCTGCTCCTCTTAGTCCTGCTGATTCGGAGGGCGCTACTCACCGGGGTGCGGATGCTTGCATGTGTAAGTCTATTGAAAGTTAACAGGAAGGCCAGGACCAAACCTATGTGTTTATGGAGTTGGTATACTCATCTAGGCATTTTCAGTGCCTTGCTTTAAATTTAAGCTACATTAACCATGTAGTATGTAAGCAGACCCAGGCACCTATATGTCTATCTTGTTTGGAGTGTGAATTTGAGTATTGGGGGTGAGATAAATTTATATTGATACTTAGGGGGAAGTATGTTAAAAATGGTGGTTAATATTTAAGAGGGGGGGGGGGGAAATATAATAGGTATGTCCTGTAACCATTGACTGAAATGCCCATGCCTACCATTATGGGGATGCTCAAGATGCAGTTAAGTCCAGCTACAATTTATGCTCCGGGTCGGGGCCTTTGACGGCCATAGCTGAGTCCAAGCATCCCCGAAAATTAAAAAATACCAAATGTATGACAGCACAGTTATGTGTGAGCATGGGCTGATTAGTAATTAGTCCATCGAGATGTCTTATTTAAGAGGAAAGAATGGGCGGTTTTAGATGAGATGGCCCTGAAGAAAGAACCAGATGTCTGATAAAGTTCATTAAATAGCTACCCCCACGATTAATGGGCCCGGAGCGAGAAGAGAAATCCCTGCCAAGCGGGTTGCTGGTTTCACGCGGCATGGTCGGTAAGCTCGTGATCTAGTGGACGGGATACGCATGGTGACGAGGATAGATTTGACTTTATGCGCTATGTACGATCTAAGCAGGAAATGTCCTATGTACTATAGATAATTTTTATTGTACTTGCTTATATGCAAGGGGAAAATCATTTAATGTACTATATACATATTATATCTTTATTACATTAATTATGATGTACATGCTTATATGCATGGGGTAGATCATGTAATGTAATATATACATAGTATGTCTTTATTACATTAATTATAATGTACATACTGCACACAAAGTAGGTCATGTAGTATACTGCATTTATGTATGTTTTTATTATATTACTTCAGTGTATATATTCATACATATAGGATGGATCATGTGGTGTGCTAGACGCATATCATGTTTACATTGTATGAGTGTTAGTGGGTATGTTTGGGCAAATGACATGGTGTGTCTGTGTGTAGTACTCGTACATGTGTCTATTGAGGTGAGTTATTAAGCATGTTGTTACACGTGCAAGCTTATAGAGTGGGAGATTTGTGTCGTATGTTTAAAAATTTTAGCGGATTTAATACTGGGGAGGTTCTTAGTGTTTTTGGGGGTATATCAATAGACGCAATTAATAGTGGTTCAGGGAATAGTTTAAGTAGAACTTCAGCTTTGGGTGTTGATGGTGAGGCTATCGCTTCTTCCTTGAGTCTTAGGGAGGTTAATTGTTCTCCTTTTCTGGTTTACAAGACCAGCGTATTAATTTTACTACAAAGACTTGTCTTCATTTCAGGAGATTGTTTTCGATGGTGCTGGCTAGTGGTATTATTGCCAGGATGATGAGGAAATATATGATGGATGCTAATTGTCCGATGGTGATGTAGGGGTGTTCAACCGGTTGTCCTCCGATTCATGTAAGTGTTAATAGGTCTGCTATTAAAAGTCAGAATATGCATTGGCTGATTGGTCGGAACATTATGCTTCGTTGTTTGGATGTGTGGAGGAAGGGTACGAGTGTTAAGATCAAGATGGAAAGGACTAAGGCTAGGACTCCTCCCAGTTTATTGGGGATTGATCGTAGGATTGCGTATGCAAATAGGAAATACCATTCTGGCTTAATGTGGGAGGGTGTACTGAGTGGGTTTGCTGGAGTATAATTATCCGGGTCTCCGAGTAGGTCGGGAGTGAATAGTACTAGTGATATGAGGATGAGGATTAATAGTATGATGCCTAGGATGTCCTTGATGGTGTAATAAGGGTGAAATGGAATTTTGTCTGTGTCTGATGGAATTCCTGTGGGGTTGTTGGATCCTGTTTCGTGGAGGAAAATTAAGTGGATTATGGTGAGAGCTACAATGATAAATGGGAGGATGAAGTGGAAAGCGAAGAATCGGGTGAGGGTGGCTTTGTCTACTGAAAATCCCCCTCAGATTCATTCAACTAGGTTGGTGCCAATGTATGGGATTGCCGAGAGGAGGTTGGTAATGACTGTTGCTCCTCAGAATGATATCTGTCCTCATGGTAGGACATAGCCTATGAATGCTGTGGCTATTGTTGTAAATAGGAGAATTACTCCGATGTTTCATGTTTCTAAGAAGGTATATGATCCGTAATATAGGCCTCGTCCTACATGCATAAATAGGCAGATAAAAAATATTGATGCTCCGTTTGCGTGCATATATCGGATGATTCAGCCATAGTTTACGTCTCGACAAATGTGGGTTACAGAGGAGAATGCTATTGTTGTATCGGATGTGTAGTGTATTGCTAGGAATAGGCCTGTTAAGATTTGTAGAGCTAAGCAAGTGCCTAGGAGGGATCCAAAGTTTCATCATGATGAGATGTTTGATGGAGTTGGGAGGTCAATGAGTGCGTTGTTTACGATTTTTATTAGTGGGTGAGTTTTTCGGATGTTGATCATTAGTGTTCTTGTAGTTGAATAACAACGATGGTTTTTCATATCATTAGTCATGGTTAGATTCCATGCAGGAATAATGATTATGTACATTGTATTTATTTTAAGTGTAATTTTTGTGATGGGCTTTGTAGGGTTTTCTTCAAAACCTTCGCCTATTTATGGGGGGTTGGGATTGATTGTGAGTGGTGGGGTTGGGTGTGGTATTGTGTTAAATTATGGTGGTTCTTTTTTAGGTTTAATGGTTTTTTTAGTTTATTTAGGGGGTATAATGGTGGTTTTTGGTTATACGACAGCTATGGCTACTGAGCAGTATCCTGAGGTTTGGGTTTCTAATAAGGTTGTTTTAGGAACGTTTATTACTGGTTTGTTGATGGAGTTTTTTATAATTTACTATGTGTTGAAGGATAAGGAGGTGGAGATTGTGTTTAAGTTTAATGGTATGGGGGATTGGGTAATTTATGATACAGGGGATTCTGGGTTTTTTAGTGAGGAGGCCATGGGGATTGCTGCTTTGTACAGCTATGGTACTTGATTAGTTATTGTTACTGGTTGATCTTTATTAATTGGTGTAGTGGTGATTATAGAGATTACTCGTGGAAATTAAGTAGAATTGTGCTAGTGAAAATCGTAATTAGGAAGGAAAGGAAATATAATTTAATTAAGCCTTTTTGGTTTGTGATTATGATAGATGTTTTTATTTGGGTTAGTGAGATGGTTTTTGGTATAATGGTTTCTAGTCAGGTTAGGTCTAGAAGGGAGGATGCTGATTTTTGGCTTATTGTTAGATTTATATAGGGGGTTAAGCGGTGTATGACTGTGGGATAATATCCTAGTAGGTTAGAAAATTTGAATATGTTTGATGGGTAATTGAACTTTAAGTAGTGGGTTATGTTGTTAATTTCTAGTGCTAGAATAAAGCCTAGGATTGTAATTGTTAGGGCGGTGATTTTTAGGTAGTAGGGTATAGTTGTTTGGGGAATGGTTGTTGGGGGGATGTTGTTAGAAATGATGAATCCTGCGAAAAGACTTCCGATTAGTAAGCGTTTAATTGAGTTAATTAGGAATGGGTTGTTTTCATTAATAGAAATAAGGGTTGGGAATCGGGGTTGTCCTAGGAGTGTGAAGAAAATAATACGGGTACTGTAGATAGCTGTGAAGGAGATGGCGATTAGTGTTATTAAGAGGGCTCAGGCGTTGGTATATGACGTGTTGGCGGATTCAATAATTAGATCTTTGGAGTAGAATCCGGTGAGGAAAGGTATTCCTGTTAGTGCAAGGCTGCCAATAATAAGGGCTGTTGCGGTGAATGGTATGGCTTTAAATAGGCCTCCTATTTTTCGAATATCTTGTTCGTTATTTAGATTGTGGATGATGGAGCCGGAGCATAGAAATAATATGGCTTTGAAGAAAGCGTGGGTGCAGATGTGAAGAAGTGCTAGGTGAGGCTGGTTAATTCCAATTGTTACTATCATAAGGCCGAGTTGGCTGGATGTAGAGAAGGCGATGATTTTTTTAATGTCATTTTGGGTGAGGGCACATATTGCTGTAAATAGTGTGGTAATGGCTCCTAGGCATAGTATAGTAGATTGGATGAGTTTATTGTTTTCTGTTAATGGATAAAAGCGGATTAGTAAGAAAATACCTGCTACTACTATTGTACTTGAGTGGAGTAATGCTGAGACAGGTGTCGGACCCTCTATTGCGGAGGGTAATCATGGGTGCAGGCTAAATTGTGCGGATTTTCCGGTTGCGGCTAGAATTAGTCCTATTAGAGGTAGATTTGAGTTCTCTGGTTTTAGTAAGAAGATTTGTTGAAGGTCTCAAGTGTTGAGGTTAATTAGGAATCATGCTATTGCTAGGATAAATCCGATGTCGCCAATGCGGTTATATAGGATTGCTTGTAGAGCTGCTGTGTTTGCGTCTGCTCGTCCGTATCACCATCCAATTAGTAGAAATGATATAATTCCGACTCCTTCTCAGCCAATGAATAGTTGAAAGATGTTATTTGCAGTGACGAGGATGAGTATTGTGATAAGAAATAAGAGTAAGTACTTAAAAAATTGGTTGATGTTGGGGTCGGAATGTATGTATCATATTGAGAATTCTATGATGGATCATGTGACGAATAGTGATACTGGGATAAATATTGTCGAGAAGTAATCTATTTTGAAGCTGAGAGATAGTTTGAGGGTTTGGATGGTTAGTCAGTGTCAGTTTGAAATAATTATTTCTTGTCCTGTATGAATAAATATTATAGTGGGAATTATACTAGTGATAAAGGCGTATGAAATGGTTGTTTTTACGTAAAGTGGGTAATTGGTGAATTTGTGGGTGCTAAGACTAGTTGTCATGATGGGTACGGTTAGTAGGATTAGGGTAGTTAGTGTGAGGGATGGGAACAGGTTTATTACTTTTATTTGGAGTTGCACCAATTTTTTGGTTCCTAAGACCAATGGATAACTGCTATCCTTTAAAAGTTTGAAAAAGCCATGTTGTCAGGCATGGGAGCATAGAATTAGCAGTTCTTGCATACTTTTTCGGTAAATAAGAAGGTGATAGGCTTCTATTGTTAGATTCACAATCTAATGTTTTTTTAAACTATATTTACAGTATAGGGGTCCTAGGATAATTTTTGGGTTTAGGGATAGAAGCAGTAGTGGTAGTATGTGTAGTGATATGAGTGCATTTTCTCGTGTGAAGGAAGGTGAAATGTTATTGATATGATGAGTGTATTTGCCCCGTTGTGTTGTGATTAGTATATAGAGGGTGTAGAGAGTAGTGATTACTATGTTAAGTCCTATTAGAATAATTGTGATATTAGATCATGAAAAAGTCGATATTACTACAAATAGTTCTCCGATTAGGTTGATTGTTGGGGGTAGAGCCAGGTTGGTTAGACTTGCTAGGAGTCATCAGGTGGCTATTAGTGGAAGAAGTGTTTGTAGGCCGCGGGCTAAGATTATTGTACGGCTGTGAATTCGTTCGTAGTTAGAATTTGCTAGGCAGAAAAGTATAGAGGATGTAAGGCCGTGGGCAATTATCAGGGCGGTGGCTCCTATGTAGCTTCAGGGTGTTTGGATTAGGATTGCAACGATGACAAGTGCCATGTGGCTAATAGAGGAGTACGCGATGAGTGATTTCAGGTCCGTTTGACGAAGGCAAATTGAGCTGGTTATGATTATGCCTCATAGTGATAGCATGATGAATGGGTATGCTATAAAGTCGGTGATTGGATCTAGGAGAAGCGTAATTCGTAACATGCCGTATCCTCCTAGTTTTAGTAGGATTGCTGCAAGAACTATGGAGCCTGCAATTGGGGCTTCTACGTGGGCTTTGGGTAGTCAGAGATGAAGTCCGTATAGTGGTATTTTTACTATAAAGGCTATTATGCATGCTAGTCACATGAAGGTGTTGGATCAGGAGCTGGGTATTGGTTGTACTCAGTATTGTAGAATTAGGAAGTTTAGGGATCCTATTGTGTTTTGAATATAGATTAGTGCAACTAGTAAGGGTAGGGATCCTGCTAGTGTATAAAACAAGAAGTAGAGACCGGCATTTAGGCGTTCTGTTTGGTTCCCTCATCGGGTAATAATAATGAGTGTGGGAACTAGTGTTGCTTCAAATATAATATAAAAGAGAATTAGTTCTGTAGCAGAGAATGTCATAATTAGAAATAGTTGTAATAGGATTAGTATTGAGATGAAGAATTTTTTTCGGGCTGGGTTTTCTTTTGATAGGTGATGCTGGCTAGCTATAAGTATTAAGGGGAGGAGTCATATGGTTAGAATAAGTAGTGGTGTAGATAAGGAGTCGGAGAAGAAAGTTAATGAGAAGTTGAGGCTGTTATCGCCAAATTGGTTTATAAGGAGTAGGCTTGTAAGGCTAATTAGTAAGCTGTGGAGTGTGGAGTTAATTCAGATTATGTTATTTTTTGATAGCCAGGTTAGGGGTATAAGTATTATTGTGGAAATAATGTATTTTAGCATTGTAGCAGATTAAGGTTTTGTACGTAGTCGGTGCCGTATGTGTTTGATACCATTACTAGCAAGGATAGGCCTAGTGCTGCTTCGCAGGCTGCGAAAACTAGTAGAATAATGGGTATTATACTGGCTAAAGTGAAGTGTGAGTTTAGGATTATTAGGGTAGCTATAACGAATAAGGACAATATTATTCCTTCCAGGCATAGGAGGGAGGATATTAGGTGAGATCGATACATTAGTAATCCCGTGAGAGATACTATGAATGCTATTATAATATTTATGTATTCGAGGGACATTTGGTACTTATGAGTTTGATCATAATCTAATGAGTCGAAATCATTTATTTTGGTTTAAACTAAGTACCATATTCGGTCCATTCTAATCCTTTTTGGGTTCATTCATAGGCTAGGCTTGTGGCTAGTAGGAAAATTAGGAGAAGGGATATAGTAAGCATTGTGTTAAGGTTAGTTGTTTGTGAGGCCCATGGTAGTGGTAGAAGTAGTGCAATTTCTAGATCGAAGAGGAGGAATGTGATAGCTACTAGAAAGAATTTTATGGAGAAAGGAAGGCGAGCAGATCCTATGGGGTCGAATCCACATTCGTATGGGCTTGTTTTTTCTGAGTATACGTTTAGTTGGGGGAGTCAGAATGCGATGGTCACGAGCAATGTAGCTAGTGTAAAGTTAGTTAGGAGGGTAATTATAAGGTTTATTGTTCTTTTTCGGGTTAGGCCGAAGCTAACTGATTGGAAGTCAGTTGTACTAATTAATACTAAAAGAACATGAGCCTCATCAGTAGATGGAAACATAGAGGAAAAGTCATACTACGTCTACGAAGTGTCAATATCAGGCAGCGGCTTCGAAGCCGAAATGGTGATTGGAGGTAAAGTGAAATTTTAGTTGGCGGAGGAAGCAGACAATTAAGAAAGTAGATCCAATAATGACATGGAGGCCGTGGAATCCTGTAGCTACGAAGAAAGTTAGCCGTAAACTCCGTCTGAGATTGTAAAGGGAGCTTCATAGTATTCTGATGCTTGTAGAAGTGTAAAGTATACGCCTAACGTAATGGTGATGAATAAGGCTTGTAGCATGTGGTTACGGTTCCCTTCTATGAGGCTGTGGTGGGCTCAGGTAATGGAGACTCCTGAGGCTAGAAGGACAGAGGTGTTGAGTAGTGGGACTTCTAAGGGGTTAAGTGGGTGAATGCCTGTTGGGGGTCAGCAGCTGCCTAATTCGGGTGTAGGAGCAAGGCTTGAGTGATAGAAGGCTCAGAAGAAGCCAGTGAAGAATAGGACTTCGGAGACGATGAAGAGGATTATTCCGTAGCGAAGGCTTTTTTGGACAGCAGGAGTATGGTGGCCTTGAAAGGTACTTTCTCGGATTACATCTCGTCATCATTGGTATATTGTAAGTATGTTTGTTGTTAGGCCTAGGGTCAGTAGAGCTGTTGAATTGAAGTGAAATCACATGATGAGGCCAGATGTTATTAGGAGGGCAGATAGTGCTCCTGTGAGGGGTCAGGGACTTGGGTTTACTATGTGATAGGCGTGGGTTTGGTGTGTCATTATGTATTGTCGTGCAGATATAAGCTAACTAGGAGGGTGAATACGTAGGCTTGAACTATAGCTACTGCGAATTCGAGGATTGTTAGTAGAGCTAAAATAGTAAATGTAATAAGTGCTGTTGTGGTATTGATATTTAATAATGCAAGGGTAGCTCCTCCGATTAAGTGAATTAATAAGTGCCCTGCTGTGATGTTGGCTGTTAATCGTACGGCAAGGGCTACTGGTTGGATGAAGAGGCTGATGGTTTCGATAATTACCAGTATTGGGATTAGTGGGGTAGGTGTTCCTTGTGGTAGGAAGTGGGCGAGTGATGCTTTGGTTTTGTTGCGGAAGCCTGTAACTACGGCCCCTGCTCATAGGGGAATAGCCATGCCTAAATTTATTGATAGTTGTGTGGTTGGTGTAAATGAATGGGGTAATAAGCCTAATAAATTTGTAGACCCAATAAATAGAATTAGGGACATTAATATCAATGTTCATGTTTGTCCTTTGGTGTTGTGAGTGCTTATTATTTGTTTTGACATGAGTTGAAGTGCTCATTGTTGGAGGGAGATAAGGCGGTTATTAATTAGTCGGTTTGATGTAGGAAATAGTAAGCTAGGGAATATAATGACGAGAGTAACAAGGGGGAGGCCTAGAATTACAGGGGTAATGAAAGAGGTAAATAGATTTTCGTTCATTTTGTTTCTCAAGGGGCGTCTTGTTTTGGCGTTTTTGTTGTTATTAATTTTGGGTTATAGTAGAAATCGTGTTTTGAGATTTTTAATTGGAGAACAATAAAGAGGACTAAAAATATTGATAGAATTGTCGTGAGTCACGTTGATGTGTCTAGTTGTGGCATGTCATCAAGGAGAGTGTTGTGCTCTCGGTCTTTAACTTAAAAGGTTAATGCTGGCATAGCTTCTTGATGACTTATAACATTGATGCAGATCACTTTTCAAAATATTCTAATGGGACTAGTTCGAGAACGATTGGTATGAAACTATGATTTGATCCGCAGATTTCTGAGCATTGGCCGTAAAATAGGCCTGGACGAGTTGATATGAGGGTTGTTTGATTTAAACGGCCTGGAATTGCGTCTGTTTTTAGTCCTAGAGAGGGAACTGCTCATGAGTGTAAAACGTCTTCGGAGGAGATTAGTATTCGAATTGTTATTTCTATAGGTAATACAGCTCGGTTATCTACTTCTAGTAATCGTAGTTCTCCAGGTTTCAATTCTGATGTTGGAATTATATAGGAGTCGAAGCTTAAGTCTTCATAGTCTGTGTACTCATAACTTCAGTATCATTGATGTCCTATGGTCTTTACTGTGAGAGATGGGTTGTTGATTTCGTCTATTATGTATAGAATTCGTAGGGATGGGAGAGCAATTATAATCAGAATAATGGCTGGTAGAATGGTTCAGATTGTTTCTACTTCTTGTGCGTCTATGGTGCTGGTATGGGTTAGTTTTGTTGTTAGTATCAGTAAGATAATATAGAGTACTAGTGAGCTAATTAGGAAAACAATTATCAGAGTGTGATCGTGAAAGTGTAGCAGTTCTTCTATGATGGGTGATGTTGCGTCTTGAAAGCCTAGCTGTACGGGATATGCCATATGAGATGTACGGGACTTTCACCTGTAATTTAATCTTGACAAGGTTATGTAATGTTTTACTAACATCTCGTTTATTGAGAGAGACATAGTGGTTATGGTGTTGGCTTGAAACCGATAATAGGGGGTTCAATTCCTTCCTCTCTTATTTTAGGTTAATGTATGTAGGTTCTTCAAATGTGTGATATGGTGGAGGGCATCCGTTTAGTCATTCTAGATTTGTTGTGGTTAGGTCCACGGTTAAGACTTCCCGTTTGGATGCAAATGCTTCTCAGATGATAAAAGTCATTAATATTACTGCCGTTAGTGAGATGAATGAGCCTATAGATGAAATAGTGTTTCATATTGTATATGCGTCTGGGTAATCGGAGTATCGTCGTGGTATACCAGATAGCCCTAAGAAATGTTGTGGGAAGAAGGTCATGTTAACACCTACAAATATAATTGCGAAATGGATTTTGGCTCATGTGTCATTAAGGGTGTAGCCTGAGAATAAGGGAAATCAATGTACAAATCCTCCTATGATAGCGAATACAGCTCCTATTGATAGTACGTAGTGGAAATGTGCTACCACATAGTATGTGTCGTGGAGAACGATGTCAAGGGAGGAGTTGGCTAAAACAATTCCAGTTAGTCCTCCAACTGTAAAAAGGAAAATGAAGCCTAGGGCTCATATTATAGCGGGGGATCATTTGATATTTCCTCCGTGAAGTGTTGCTAGCCAACTAAAGACTTTTACTCCGGTTGGGATAGCAATAATTATAGTAGCGGATGTAAAGTAAGCTCGTGTATCGACGTCTATTCCGACTGTGAATATATGATGGGCTCATACAATAAATCCTAGAAATCCAATTGATATTATGGCTCATACTATTCCTATATATCCAAATGGCTCTTTTTTTCCTGAATAGTAGGTTACGATGTGGGAGATTATTCCAAAGCCAGGTAAAATTAGAATATATACTTCGGGGTGTCCAAAAAATCAGAATAAGTGTTGATATAAGATAGGGTCTCCTCCTCCTGCTGGGTCAAAGAAAGTTGTATTCAGGTTTCGGTCTGTTAGTAATATTGTGATGCCAGCTGCTAATACAGGAAGTGAGAGGAGGAGTAGTACGGCAGTGATCAGTACAGATCACACGAACAGGGGGGTCTGGTATTGTGATATTGCGGGAGGTTTTATGTTAATAATAGTTGTAATAAAATTAATGGCTCCTAAAATTGAGGAAACACCTGCTAGGTGTAGGGAGAAAATGGTCAGGTCTACTGAGGCTCCTGCGTGGGCTAGATTACCTGCTAGAGGGGGATATACGGTTCAACCCGTCCCTGCTCCGGCTTCGACTATAGAGGATGCTAGGAGTAATAGGAAAGAAGGGGGGAGGAGCCAAAAACTTATATTATTTATCCGAGGGAATGCTATATCAGGGGCTCCAATCATTAGAGGAACTAGCCAGTTGCCAAACCCTCCAATTATAATAGGCATTACTATAAAGAAGATTATTACGAATGCGTGTGCAGTTACAATTACGTTGTAGATTTGGTCATCTCCAAGTAGAGTTCCGGGTTGGCCTAACTCAGCACGAATTAGTAAGCTCAGAGCGGTTCCTACTATGCCGGCTCAGGCACCAAATAGAAGATAAAGGGTACCGATATCTTTATGATTAGTTGAAAATAATCAGCGGTTTATGAACATGGGTAAAATGGCTGAGTAAAGCAATAGACTGTAAATCTAAGAATAGAGGTTTGATTCCTCTTTTTACCAGGTCCTGTAGTGAATTAACATATTGAATTGCAAATTCAAAGGAGCAGCTTCAAACTCTGCCGGGGCTTCTCCCGCCTTTTTTTTCTTGCGGCGGGAGAAGTAGATTGAAGCCAGTTATTTAGGGTATTTAGCTGTTAACTAAAGTTTCGTGGGGGTGGGACCCACCAATCTAGTGAGGATTTAGCTTAATTAAAGTAGTTGATTTGCATTCAATTGATGTAAGATATGATCTTGCAGTCCTTATCAGGAATTAAGTAAATTATACTTGCTTAGGGCTTTGAAGGCTCTTGGTCTATTTAACCTAAATTCCTATTCTAGGATTGAGAGAATTGGTGTAAGTGGTAGTAGTATAGTGGACAATACGGTTATTGTTGGTAGGAGGGTTATTCGTTTTATGGTTGAGAATTGTCATTTTATTTTTATGTTGTTTGTGGAAGGGAACATAGTAAGTGTGGTGGAATATGCCAGTCGTATGTAGAAATATAGGTTTAGTAGTGCTGTAATTGCTATGAAGGTAGGTAGGATAATGCTATTGTTTTTTGTCATTTCTTGAATAATTATTCATTTTGGCATAAATCCTGATAGTGGGGGGAGTCCTCCTATTGATAGGAGGGTAATGAGAATTAGAATAGTTATGATGGGTGTTTTGTTTCATGTGTGTGATAGTGATAGAGTGGTTGTGGTTGAGTTGGCTATAAATAGTGTAAATATGGTGGAAGTTATGATGATGTAAATGATTAGGTTTAGTAATGTTATGGTGGGATTGTATGGTAAAATTGCTGTTATTCAGCCTATGTGGGCAATTGATGAGTAAGCTATAATTTTTCGTAGTTGGGTTTGGTTTAATCCTCCTCAGCCTCCGATTATAATGGATAGAATTGATAGGGTTAAGATTATATTTAGGTTGATGGATTGGGATACTTGGTAAAGTACCGATATGGGTGCTAGTTTTTGTCATGTAAGTAAGATTAGGCCTGAAGATAGAGGGATGCCTTGTGTTACTTCTGGGACTCAGAAGTGGAATGGGGCTATTCCTAGTTTTATGGCGAGGGCTATTGTTATGAGTATGGAGGCTGTTGGGTTAAATAGTTTTATTACGGTTCATTGGCCTGAGAATATTAAGTTGATGATAATGGCTATTATTAGTAGTATTGAGGCTGTTGATTGAGTTAGGAAATATTTAGTTGATGCTTCTGTGGCTCGTGGGTTGTGTTTTTTTATTATAATAGGAATGATGGCGAGTATATTTATTTCAAATCCGATTCAGATGAGTAGTCAGTGGGAGCTAATTATAACGATAATGGTTCCAAGTATTATAGTTATTAAGATAATAATGAGAGTGATTGGGTTTATTAGTACGGGAAGGATACAAACCAACATTTTCGGGGTATGGGCCCGATAGCTTAATTAGCTGACCTTACTATTAGAATTTGGTGTAATTGGGAGCACGAAGAGTTTTGAGTTCTTAGGAGTAGGTTCAATTCCTATAGTTCTAGAAATAAGAGGATTTAAACCTCTATAATTTACTCTATCAAAGTAACTCTTTTGTCAGACATATTTCTTATGTTTGTGGGGGGATACTTGATAGGAGAATAGGTAGAGATACATGTCATATGCATAGGGCTAGCGTTAGGGGTAGAAAATTTTTTCATAATAAGTGCATCAGTTGATCATAGCGGAATCGGGGGTAGGATGCTCGGATTCATAGGAAGGTCATTGTGAGTAGTAGTGATTTGATGATAAAGTTAATTGCGTAGAGTTCTGGTATGTATGGGTTATGGGATGCTCCTAGGAAGAGGGTTGTTGTGAAGATATTTATTATAATAATGTTTGCATATTCTGCTATAAAGAATAGGGCGAATGGTCCTGCGGCGTATTCTACATTAAAGCCCGATACTAGTTCAGATTCTCCTTCAGTAAGATCAAATGGTGCTCGGTTTGTTTCTGCTAGTGTTGAAATGAATCATATTATTGCTAAGGGTCATGCTGGGAAGATTAGTCATACTTGTTCTTGTGTAATGATTAATGTAGAGAGAGTGAAGGATCCATTTATTAGTAAGATTGATAGTAAGATAATTGCTAGTGTAACTTCATATGAAATTGTTTGTGCTACTGCTCGTAGGGCTCCAATAAGAGCGTATTTTGAGTTGGAGGCTCAGCCTGATCAGAGGATCGAGTATACGGCTAAGCTTGATATAGCTAATATGAAAAGGATTCCTAAGTTTATATTGATGAGGGGATAGGGTATGGGTAGGGGGATTCATATAGTTAAGGCTAGGGTTAGGGCTAGGATGGGGGCTAGAATAAATATTGAGATTGAGGATGTGGCAGGTCGTAGGGGTTCTTTAATGAAAAGTTTGATTGCATCGGCGATGGGTTGGAGTAAGCCATATGGTCCTACAATATTTGGGCCTTTTCGGAGTTGTATGTAGCCTAGGATTTTTCGTTCAACTAGTGTAAGAAAAGCTACGGCTAGAAGAATGGGGATAATAAGTGTTAAGATGTTGAGTATAAACATTTTGTTAAGGAGAGGATTTGAATCTCTGAGTATAAAGGTTTAAGTTTTACGCAATTACCGGGCTCTGCCACCTTAACTGGGCCCTTTTCTAGGGCAGGTATTGTTTGTGAGGTCAATTGAGATAAAGTCATTGATTGATTTAAGGCGCTTTGTTGAAGTTGGCCTTATTTCTCTTGTCCTTTCGTACTGGGAGAAATACATAACAGATAGAAACCGACCTGGATTACTCCGGTCTGAACTCAGATCACGTAGGACTTTAATCGTTGAACAAACGAACCTTTGATAGCGGTTGCACCATCGGGGTGTCCTGATCCAACATCGAGGTCGTAAACCCTATTGTCGATATGGACTCTTGAATAGGATTGCGCTGTTATCCCTAGGGTAACTTGTTCCGTTGATCAAGTCTTTGGATCAATAAACGATAGTTTGATTTGACTTGTGGGTCTAGTCTTTAAAATCGTTCGGAGGATTTTTTGTTCTCCGAGGTCACCC
>NW_026292286.1:0-21672 GCF_023091745.1 Budorcas taxicolor | reverse complement strand
CTATTGTTGTATCGGATGTGTAGTGTATTGCTAGGAATAGGCCTGTTAAGATTTGTAGAGCTAAGCAAGTGCCTAGGAGGGATCCAAAGTTTCATCATGATGAGATGTTTGATGGAGTTGGGAGGTCAATGAGTGCGTTGTTTACGATTTTTATTAGTGGGTGAGTTTTTCGGATGTTGATCATTAGTGTTCTTGTAGTTGAATAACAACGATGGTTTTTCATATCATTAGTCATGGTTAGATTCCATGCAGGAATAATGATTATGTACATTGTATTTATTTTAAGTGTAATTTTTGTGATGGGCTTTGTAGGGTTTTCTTCAAAACCTTCGCCTATTTATGGGGGGTTGGGATTGATTGTGAGTGGTGGGGTTGGGTGTGGTATTGTGTTAAATTATGGTGGTTCTTTTTTAGGTTTAATGGTTTTTTTAGTTTATTTAGGGGGTATAATGGTGGTTTTTGGTTATACGACAGCTATGGCTACTGAGCAGTATCCTGAGGTTTGGGTTTCTAATAAGGTTGTTTTAGGAACGTTTATTACTGGTTTGTTGATGGAGTTTTTTATAATTTACTATGTGTTGAAGGATAAGGAGGTGGAGATTGTGTTTAAGTTTAATGGTATGGGGGATTGGGTAATTTATGATACAGGGGATTCTGGGTTTTTTAGTGAGGAGGCCATGGGGATTGCTGCTTTGTACAGCTATGGTACTTGATTAGTTATTGTTACTGGTTGATCTTTATTAATTGGTGTAGTGGTGATTATAGAGATTACTCGTGGAAATTAAGTAGAATTGTGCTAGTGAAAATCGTAATTAGGAAGGAAAGGAAATATAATTTAATTAAGCCTTTTTGGTTTGTGATTATGATAGATGTTTTTATTTGGGTTAGTGAGATGGTTTTTGGTATAATGGTTTCTAGTCAGGTTAGGTCTAGAAGGGAGGATGCTGATTTTTGGCTTATTGTTAGATTTATATAGGGGGTTAAGCGGTGTATGACTGTGGGATAATATCCTAGTAGGTTAGAAAATTTGAATATGTTTGATGGGTAATTGAACTTTAAGTAGTGGGTTATGTTGTTAATTTCTAGTGCTAGAATAAAGCCTAGGATTGTAATTGTTAGGGCGGTGATTTTTAGGTAGTAGGGTATAGTTGTTTGGGGAATGGTTGTTGGGGGGATGTTGTTAGAAATGATGAATCCTGCGAAAAGACTTCCGATTAGTAAGCGTTTAATTGAGTTAATTAGGAATGGGTTGTTTTCATTAATAGAAATAAGGGTTGGGAATCGGGGTTGTCCTAGGAGTGTGAAGAAAATAATACGGGTACTGTAGATAGCTGTGAAGGAGATGGCGATTAGTGTTATTAAGAGGGCTCAGGCGTTGGTATATGACGTGTTGGCGGATTCAATAATTAGATCTTTGGAGTAGAATCCGGTGAGGAAAGGTATTCCTGTTAGTGCAAGGCTGCCAATAATAAGGGCTGTTGCGGTGAATGGTATGGCTTTAAATAGGCCTCCTATTTTTCGAATATCTTGTTCGTTATTTAGATTGTGGATGATGGAGCCGGAGCATAGAAATAATATGGCTTTGAAGAAAGCGTGGGTGCAGATGTGAAGAAGTGCTAGGTGAGGCTGGTTAATTCCAATTGTTACTATCATAAGGCCGAGTTGGCTGGATGTAGAGAAGGCGATGATTTTTTTAATGTCATTTTGGGTGAGGGCACATATTGCTGTAAATAGTGTGGTAATGGCTCCTAGGCATAGTATAGTAGATTGGATGAGTTTATTGTTTTCTGTTAATGGATAAAAGCGGATTAGTAAGAAAATACCTGCTACTACTATTGTACTTGAGTGGAGTAATGCTGAGACAGGTGTCGGACCCTCTATTGCGGAGGGTAATCATGGGTGCAGGCTAAATTGTGCGGATTTTCCGGTTGCGGCTAGAATTAGTCCTATTAGAGGTAGATTTGAGTTCTCTGGTTTTAGTAAGAAGATTTGTTGAAGGTCTCAAGTGTTGAGGTTAATTAGGAATCATGCTATTGCTAGGATAAATCCGATGTCGCCAATGCGGTTATATAGGATTGCTTGTAGAGCTGCTGTGTTTGCGTCTGCTCGTCCGTATCACCATCCAATTAGTAGAAATGATATAATTCCGACTCCTTCTCAGCCAATGAATAGTTGAAAGATGTTATTTGCAGTGACGAGGATGAGTATTGTGATAAGAAATAAGAGTAAGTACTTAAAAAATTGGTTGATGTTGGGGTCGGAATGTATGTATCATATTGAGAATTCTATGATGGATCATGTGACGAATAGTGATACTGGGATAAATATTGTCGAGAAGTAATCTATTTTGAAGCTGAGAGATAGTTTGAGGGTTTGGATGGTTAGTCAGTGTCAGTTTGAAATAATTATTTCTTGTCCTGTATGAATAAATATTATAGTGGGAATTATACTAGTGATAAAGGCGTATGAAATGGTTGTTTTTACGTAAAGTGGGTAATTGGTGAATTTGTGGGTGCTAAGACTAGTTGTCATGATGGGTACGGTTAGTAGGATTAGGGTAGTTAGTGTGAGGGATGGGAACAGGTTTATTACTTTTATTTGGAGTTGCACCAATTTTTTGGTTCCTAAGACCAATGGATAACTGCTATCCTTTAAAAGTTTGAAAAAGCCATGTTGTCAGGCATGGGAGCATAGAATTAGCAGTTCTTGCATACTTTTTCGGTAAATAAGAAGGTGATAGGCTTCTATTGTTAGATTCACAATCTAATGTTTTTTTAAACTATATTTACAGTATAGGGGTCCTAGGATAATTTTTGGGTTTAGGGATAGAAGCAGTAGTGGTAGTATGTGTAGTGATATGAGTGCATTTTCTCGTGTGAAGGAAGGTGAAATGTTATTGATATGATGAGTGTATTTGCCCCGTTGTGTTGTGATTAGTATATAGAGGGTGTAGAGAGTAGTGATTACTATGTTAAGTCCTATTAGAATAATTGTGATATTAGATCATGAAAAAGTCGATATTACTACAAATAGTTCTCCGATTAGGTTGATTGTTGGGGGTAGAGCCAGGTTGGTTAGACTTGCTAGGAGTCATCAGGTGGCTATTAGTGGAAGAAGTGTTTGTAGGCCGCGGGCTAAGATTATTGTACGGCTGTGAATTCGTTCGTAGTTAGAATTTGCTAGGCAGAAAAGTATAGAGGATGTAAGGCCGTGGGCAATTATCAGGGCGGTGGCTCCTATGTAGCTTCAGGGTGTTTGGATTAGGATTGCAACGATGACAAGTGCCATGTGGCTAATAGAGGAGTACGCGATGAGTGATTTCAGGTCCGTTTGACGAAGGCAAATTGAGCTGGTTATGATTATGCCTCATAGTGATAGCATGATGAATGGGTATGCTATAAAGTCGGTGATTGGATCTAGGAGAAGCGTAATTCGTAACATGCCGTATCCTCCTAGTTTTAGTAGGATTGCTGCAAGAACTATGGAGCCTGCAATTGGGGCTTCTACGTGGGCTTTGGGTAGTCAGAGATGAAGTCCGTATAGTGGTATTTTTACTATAAAGGCTATTATGCATGCTAGTCACATGAAGGTGTTGGATCAGGAGCTGGGTATTGGTTGTACTCAGTATTGTAGAATTAGGAAGTTTAGGGATCCTATTGTGTTTTGAATATAGATTAGTGCAACTAGTAAGGGTAGGGATCCTGCTAGTGTATAAAACAAGAAGTAGAGACCGGCATTTAGGCGTTCTGTTTGGTTCCCTCATCGGGTAATAATAATGAGTGTGGGAACTAGTGTTGCTTCAAATATAATATAAAAGAGAATTAGTTCTGTAGCAGAGAATGTCATAATTAGAAATAGTTGTAATAGGATTAGTATTGAGATGAAGAATTTTTTTCGGGCTGGGTTTTCTTTTGATAGGTGATGCTGGCTAGCTATAAGTATTAAGGGGAGGAGTCATATGGTTAGAATAAGTAGTGGTGTAGATAAGGAGTCGGAGAAGAAAGTTAATGAGAAGTTGAGGCTGTTATCGCCAAATTGGTTTATAAGGAGTAGGCTTGTAAGGCTAATTAGTAAGCTGTGGAGTGTGGAGTTAATTCAGATTATGTTATTTTTTGATAGCCAGGTTAGGGGTATAAGTATTATTGTGGAAATAATGTATTTTAGCATTGTAGCAGATTAAGGTTTTGTACGTAGTCGGTGCCGTATGTGTTTGATACCATTACTAGCAAGGATAGGCCTAGTGCTGCTTCGCAGGCTGCGAAAACTAGTAGAATAATGGGTATTATACTGGCTAAAGTGAAGTGTGAGTTTAGGATTATTAGGGTAGCTATAACGAATAAGGACAATATTATTCCTTCCAGGCATAGGAGGGAGGATATTAGGTGAGATCGATACATTAGTAATCCCGTGAGAGATACTATGAATGCTATTATAATATTTATGTATACGAGGGACATTTGGTACTTATGAGTTTGATCATAATCTAATGAGTCGAAATCATTTATTTTGGTTTAAACTAAGTACCATATTCGGTCCATTCTAATCCTTTTTGGGTTCATTCATAGGCTAGGCTTGTGGCTAGTAGGAAAATTAGGAGAAGGGATATAGTAAGCATTGTGTTAAGGTTAGTTGTTTGTGAGGCCCATGGTAGTGGTAGAAGTAGTGCAATTTCTAGATCGAAGAGGAGGAATGTGATAGCTACTAGAAAGAATTTTATGGAGAAAGGAAGGCGAGCAGATCCTATGGGGTCGAATCCACATTCGTATGGGCTTGTTTTTTCTGAGTATACGTTTAGTTGGGGGAGTCAGAATGCGATGGTCACGAGCAATGTAGCTAGTGTAAAGTTAGTTAGGAGGGTAATTATAAGGTTTATTGTTCTTTTTCGGGTTAGGCCGAAGCTAACTGATTGGAAGTCAGTTGTACTAATTAATACTAAAAGAACATGAGCCTCATCAGTAGATGGAAACATAGAGGAAAAGTCATACTACGTCTACGAAGTGTCAATATCAGGCAGCGGCTTCGAAGCCGAAATGGTGATTGGAGGTAAAGTGAAATTTTAGTTGGCGGAGGAAGCAGACAATTAAGAAAGTAGATCCAATAATGACATGGAGGCCGTGGAATCCTGTAGCTACGAAGAAAGTTGAGCCGTAAACTCCGTCTGAGATTGTAAAGGGAGCTTCATAGTATTCTGATGCTTGTAGAAGTGTAAAGTATACGCCTAACGTAATGGTGATGAATAAGGCTTGTAGCATGTGGTTACGGTTCCCTTCTATGAGGCTGTGGTGGGCTCAGGTAATGGAGACTCCTGAGGCTAGAAGGACAGAGGTGTTGAGTAGTGGGACTTCTAAGGGGTTAAGTGGTGTGAATGCCTGTTGGGGGTCAGCAGCTGCCTAATTCGGGTGTAGGAGCAAGGCTTGAGTGATAGAAGGCTCAGAAGAAGCCAGTGAAGAATAGGACTTCGGAGACGATGAAGAGGATTATTCCGTAGCGAAGGCTTTTTTGGACAGCAGGAGTATGGTGGCCTTGAAAGGTACTTTCTCGGATTACATCTCGTCATCATTGGTATATTGTAAGTATGTTTGTTGTTAGGCCTAGGGTCAGTAGAGCTGTTGAATTGAAGTGAAATCACATGATGAGGCCAGATGTTATTAGGAGGGCAGATAGTGCTCCTGTGAGGGGTCAGGGACTTGGGTTTACTATGTGATAGGCGTGGGTTTGGTGTGTCATTATGTATTGTCGTGCAGATATAAGCTAACTAGGAGGGTGAATACGTAGGCTTGAACTATAGCTACTGCGAATTCGAGGATTGTTAGTAGAGCTAAAATAGTAAATGTAATAAGTGCTGTTGTGGTATTGATATTTAATAATGCAAGGGTAGCTCCTCCGATTAAGTGAATTAATAAGTGCCCTGCTGTGATGTTGGCTGTTAATCGTACGGCAAGGGCTACTGGTTGGATGAAGAGGCTGATGGTTTCGATAATTACCAGTATTGGGATTAGTGGGGTAGGTGTTCCTTGTGGTAGGAAGTGGGCGAGTGATGCTTTGGTTTTGTTGCGGAAGCCTGTAACTACGGCCCCTGCTCATAGGGGAATAGCCATGCCTAAATTTATTGATAGTTGTGTGGTTGGTGTAAATGAATGGGGTAATAAGCCTAATAAATTTGTAGACCCAATAAATAGAATTAGGGACATTAATATCAATGTTCATGTTTGTCCTTTGGTGTTGTGAGTGCTTATTATTTGTTTTGACATGAGTTGAAGTGCTCATTGTTGGAGGGAGATAAGGCGGTTATTAATTAGTCGGTTTGATGTAGGAAATAGTAAGCTAGGGAATATAATGACGAGAGTAACAAGGGGGAGGCCTAGAATTACAGGGGTAATGAAAGAGGTAAATAGATTTTCGTTCATTTTGTTTCTCAAGGGGCGTCTTGTTTTGGCGTTTTTGTTGTTATTAATTTTGGGTTATAGTAGAAATCGTGTTTTGAGATTTTTAATTGGAGAACAATAAAGAGGACTAAAAATATTGATAGAATTGTCGTGAGTCACGTTGATGTGTCTAGTTGTGGCATGTCATCAAGGAGAGTGTTGTGCTCTCGGTCTTTAACTTAAAAGGTTAATGCTGGCATAGCTTCTTGATGACTTATAACATTGATGCAGATCACTTTTCAAAATATTCTAATGGGACTAGTTCGAGAACGATTGGTATGAAACTATGATTTGATCCGCAGATTTCTGAGCATTGGCCGTAAAATAGGCCTGGACGAGTTGATATGAGGGTTGTTTGATTTAAACGGCCTGGAATTGCGTCTGTTTTTAGTCCTAGAGAGGGAACTGCTCATGAGTGTAAAACGTCTTCGGAGGAGATTAGTATTCGAATTGTTATTTCTATAGGTAATACAGCTCGGTTATCTACTTCTAGTAATCGTAGTTCTCCAGGTTTCAATTCTGATGTTGGAATTATATAGGAGTCGAAGCTTAAGTCTTCATAGTCTGTGTACTCATAACTTCAGTATCATTGATGTCCTATGGTCTTTACTGTGAGAGATGGGTTGTTGATTTCGTCTATTATGTATAGAATTCGTAGGGATGGGAGAGCAATTATAATCAGAATAATGGCTGGTAGAATGGTTCAGATTGTTTCTACTTCTTGTGCGTCTATGGTGCTGGTATGGGTTAGTTTTGTTGTTAGTATCAGTAAGATAATATAGAGTACTAGTGAGCTAATTAGGAAAACAATTATCAGAGTGTGATCGTGAAAGTGTAGCAGTTCTTCTATGATGGGTGATGTTGCGTCTTGAAAGCCTAGCTGTACGGGATATGCCATATGAGATGTACGGGACTTTCACCTGTAATTTAATCTTGACAAGGTTATGTAATGTTTTACTAACATCTCGTTTATTGAGAGAGACATAGTGGTTATGGTGTTGGCTTGAAACCGATAATAGGGGGTTCAATTCCTTCCTCTCTTATTTTAGGTTAATGTATGTAGGTTCTTCAAATGTGTGATATGGTGGAGGGCATCCGTTTAGTCATTCTAGATTTGTTGTGGTTAGGTCCACGGTTAAGACTTCCCGTTTGGATGCAAATGCTTCTCAGATGATAAAAGTCATTAATATTACTGCCGTTAGTGAGATGAATGAGCCTATAGATGAAATAGTGTTTCATATTGTATATGCGTCTGGGTAATCGGAGTATCGTCGTGGTATACCAGATAGCCCTAAGAAATGTTGTGGGAAGAAGGTCATGTTAACACCTACAAATATAATTGCGAAATGGATTTTGGCTCATGTGTCATTAAGGGTGTAGCCTGAGAATAAGGGAAATCAATGTACAAATCCTCCTATGATAGCGAATACAGCTCCTATTGATAGTACGTAGTGGAAATGTGCTACCACATAGTATGTGTCGTGGAGAACGATGTCAAGGGAGGAGTTGGCTAAAACAATTCCAGTTAGTCCTCCAACTGTAAAAAGGAAAATGAAGCCTAGGGCTCATATTATAGCGGGGGATCATTTGATATTTCCTCCGTGAAGTGTTGCTAGCCAACTAAAGACTTTTACTCCGGTTGGGATAGCAATAATTATAGTAGCGGATGTAAAGTAAGCTCGTGTATCGACGTCTATTCCGACTGTGAATATATGATGGGCTCATACAATAAATCCTAGAAATCCAATTGATATTATGGCTCATACTATTCCTATATATCCAAATGGCTCTTTTTTTCCTGAATAGTAGGTTACGATGTGGGAGATTATTCCAAAGCCAGGTAAAATTAGAATATATACTTCGGGGTGTCCAAAAAATCAGAATAAGTGTTGATATAAGATAGGGTCTCCTCCTCCTGCTGGGTCAAAGAAAGTTGTATTCAGGTTTCGGTCTGTTAGTAATATTGTGATGCCAGCTGCTAATACAGGAAGTGAGAGGAGGAGTAGTACGGCAGTGATCAGTACAGATCACACGAACAGGGGGGTCTGGTATTGTGATATTGCGGGAGGTTTTATGTTAATAATAGTTGTAATAAAATTAATGGCTCCTAAAATTGAGGAAACACCTGCTAGGTGTAGGGAGAAAATGGTCAGGTCTACTGAGGCTCCTGCGTGGGCTAGATTACCTGCTAGAGGGGGATATACGGTTCAACCCGTCCCTGCTCCGGCTTCGACTATAGAGGATGCTAGGAGTAATAGGAAAGAAGGGGGGAGGAGCCAAAAACTTATATTATTTATCCGAGGGAATGCTATATCAGGGGCTCCAATCATTAGAGGAACTAGCCAGTTGCCAAACCCTCCAATTATAATAGGCATTACTATAAAGAAGATTATTACGAATGCGTGTGCAGTTACAATTACGTTGTAGATTTGGTCATCTCCAAGTAGAGTTCCGGGTTGGCCTAACTCAGCACGAATTAGTAAGCTCAGAGCGGTTCCTACTATGCCGGCTCAGGCACCAAATAGAAGATAAAGGGTACCGATATCTTTATGATTAGTTGAAAATAATCAGCGGTTTATGAACATGGGTAAAATGGCTGAGTAAAGCAATAGACTGTAAATCTAAGAATAGAGGTTTGATTCCTCTTTTTACCAGGTCCTGTAGTGAATTAACATATTGAATTGCAAATTCAAAGGAGCAGCTTCAAACTCTGCCGGGGCTTCTCCCGCCTTTTTTTTCTTGCGGCGGGAGAAGTAGATTGAAGCCAGTTATTTAGGGTATTTAGCTGTTAACTAAAGTTTCGTGGGGGTGGGACCCACCAATCTAGTGAGGATTTAGCTTAATTAAAGTAGTTGATTTGCATTCAATTGATGTAAGATATGATCTTGCAGTCCTTATCAGGAATTAAGTAAATTATACTTGCTTAGGGCTTTGAAGGCTCTTGGTCTATTTAACCTAAATTCCTATTCTAGGATTGAGAGAATTGGTGTAAGTGGTAGTAGTATAGTGGACAATACGGTTATTGTTGGTAGGAGGGTTATTCGTTTTATGGTTGAGAATTGTCATTTTATTTTTATGTTGTTTGTGGAAGGGAACATAGTAAGTGTGGTGGAATATGCCAGTCGTATGTAGAAATATAGGTTTAGTAGTGCTGTAATTGCTATGAAGGTAGGTAGGATAATGCTATTGTTTTTTGTCATTTCTTGAATAATTATTCATTTTGGCATAAATCCTGATAGTGGGGGGAGTCCTCCTATTGATAGGAGGGTAATGAGAATTAGAATAGTTATGATGGGTGTTTTGTTTCATGTGTGTGATAGTGATAGAGTGGTTGTGGTTGAGTTGGCTATAAATAGTGTAAATATGGTGGAAGTTATGATGATGTAAATGATTAGGTTTAGTAATGTTATGGTGGGATTGTATGGTAAAATTGCTGTTATTCAGCCTATGTGGGCAATTGATGAGTAAGCTATAATTTTTCGTAGTTGGGTTTGGTTTAATCCTCCTCAGCCTCCGATTATAATGGATAGAATTGATAGGGTTAAGATTATATTTAGGTTGATGGATTGGGATACTTGGTAAAGTACCGATATGGGTGCTAGTTTTTGTCATGTAAGTAAGATTAGGCCTGAAGATAGAGGGATGCCTTGTGTTACTTCTGGGACTCAGAAGTGGAATGGGGCTATTCCTAGTTTTATGGCGAGGGCTATTGTTATGAGTATGGAGGCTGTTGGGTTAAATAGTTTTATTACGGTTCATTGGCCTGAGAATATTAAGTTGATGATAATGGCTATTATTAGTAGTATTGAGGCTGTTGATTGAGTTAGGAAATATTTAGTTGATGCTTCTGTGGCTCGTGGGTTGTGTTTTTTTATTATAATAGGAATGATGGCGAGTATATTTATTTCAAATCCGATTCAGATGAGTAGTCAGTGGGAGCTAATTATAACGATAATGGTTCCAAGTATTATAGTTATTAAGATAATAATGAGAGTGATTGGGTTTATTAGTACGGGAAGGATACAAACCAACATTTTCGGGGTATGGGCCCGATAGCTTAATTAGCTGACCTTACTATTAGAATTTGGTGTAATTGGGAGCACGAAGAGTTTTGAGTTCTTAGGAGTAGGTTCAATTCCTATAGTTCTAGAAATAAGAGGATTTAAACCTCTATAATTTACTCTATCAAAGTAACTCTTTTGTCAGACATATTTCTTATGTTTGTGGGGGGATACTTGATAGGAGAATAGGTAGAGATACATGTCATATGCATAGGGCTAGCGTTAGGGGTAGAAAATTTTTTCATAATAAGTGCATCAGTTGATCATAGCGGAATCGGGGGTAGGATGCTCGGATTCATAGGAAGGTCATTGTGAGTAGTAGTGATTTGATGATAAAGTTAATTGCGTAGAGTTCTGGTATGTATGGGTTATGGGATGCTCCTAGGAAGAGGGTTGTTGTGAAGATATTTATTATAATAATGTTTGCATATTCTGCTATAAAGAATAGGGCGAATGGTCCTGCGGCGTATTCTACATTAAAGCCCGATACTAGTTCAGATTCTCCTTCAGTAAGATCAAATGGTGCTCGGTTTGTTTCTGCTAGTGTTGAAATGAATCATATTATTGCTAAGGGTCATGCTGGGAAGATTAGTCATACTTGTTCTTGTGTAATGATTAATGTAGAGAGAGTGAAGGATCCATTTATTAGTAAGATTGATAGTAAGATAATTGCTAGTGTAACTTCATATGAAATTGTTTGTGCTACTGCTCGTAGGGCTCCAATAAGAGCGTATTTTGAGTTGGAGGCTCAGCCTGATCAGAGGATCGAGTATACGGCTAAGCTTGATATAGCTAATATGAAAAGGATTCCTAAGTTTATATTGATGAGGGGATAGGGTATGGGTAGGGGGATTCATATAGTTAAGGCTAGGGTTAGGGCTAGGATGGGGGCTAGAATAAATATTGAGATTGAGGATGTGGCAGGTCGTAGGGGTTCTTTAATGAAAAGTTTGATTGCATCGGCGATGGGTTGGAGTAAGCCATATGGTCCTACAATATTTGGGCCTTTTCGGAGTTGTATGTAGCCTAGGATTTTTCGTTCAACTAGTGTAAGAAAAGCTACGGCTAGAAGAATGGGGATAATAAGTGTTAAGATGTTGAGTATAAACATTTTGTTAAGGAGAGGATTTGAATCTCTGAGTATAAAGGTTTAAGTTTTACGCAATTACCGGGCTCTGCCACCTTAACTGGGCCCTTTTCTAGGGCAGGTATTGTTTGTGAGGTCAATTGAGATAAAGTCATTGATTGATTTAAGGCGCTTTGTTGAAGTTGGCCTTATTTCTCTTGTCCTTTCGTACTGGGAGAAATACATAACAGATAGAAACCGACCTGGATTACTCCGGTCTGAACTCAGATCACGTAGGACTTTAATCGTTGAACAAACGAACCTTTGATAGCGGTTGCACCATCGGGGTGTCCTGATCCAACATCGAGGTCGTAAACCCTATTGTCGATATGGACTCTTGAATAGGATTGCGCTGTTATCCCTAGGGTAACTTGTTCCGTTGATCAAGTCTTTGGATCAATAAACGATAGTTTGATTTGACTTGTGGGTCTAGTCTTTAAAATCGTTCGGAGGATTTTTTGTTCTCCGAGGTCACCCCAACCAAAACTGCTAGTCCATAAAGAGTGTTGTTATCCCTTAATGGTTAAGTTTATTTTCTTTGGACTAGTTAGTTAAAGCTCCATAGGGTCTTCTCGTCTTGTTGGTTTATTCCCGCCTCTTCACGGGAAGGTCAATTTCACTGATTGGAAGTAAGAGACAGTAAAACCCTCGTGTGGCCGTTCATACAAGTCCTTATTTAGAGAACAAATGATTATGCTACCTTTGCACGGTCAGGATACCGCGGCCGTTTAACGTCTAGTCACTGGGCAGGCAGTGCCTCCAATACTGGGGATGCTGGAGGTGATGTTTTTGGTAAACAGGCGGGATTTGTGTTTGCCGAGTTCCTTTTACTTCTTTTAATCTTTCCTGGGTGCACTCCTGTGTTGGATTAACAGTATAATTAATAAATTATTTATTGTTGGGTTATTTTTATTTACTGTTAACAGTCAGAGTATTATCAGATACTGACTTAAACTTGTGCAAGGAGAAAATATTTCTTGTTACTCATATTAACATTATTGCTTCTATTTAGTAATAGAATAGTCCAGTACTAGGTCTAGGAGTTGGTTATATTGTTGTTGGGATTAGTATTGTTTTTATTGTTGAGCTTTAACGCTTTCTTAATAGATGGCTGCTTTTAGGCCTACTATGGTGTTGTAAGATCTTACTCTCTAGTGAAGGTTGTACCCATTTCTAAAAGGCTGTACCTTTTTAGACTAACTTTTAAAGATACAGTGAGATTTGTTTATATTTTTTGGTATCTTTAAAGCTGAACTAAGATTCATTTTCTGGACAACCAGCTATCACCAGGCTCGTTAGGCATGTCACCTCTACTTATAGATCTTCTCACTATTTTGCCACATAGATGAGTTGGTTCTAATAAACTGTCTATAGGTAGCTCGTCTGGTTTCGGGTTACTTAGCTGAAATTCGTTTTGTTAAGTTTTTTGCTCGTTAATTCATTATGCAAAAGGTACAAGGGTTAATCTTTGCTTTTTTGTACTTTGATTATTTTCTTTCATCGTTCCCTTACGGTACTTTCTCTATAGCGCCATGTTTAGAATTTCTATCTCCTATACTTTAATAGGGGTAAATGTTTTGTTTTAGTATGTTTTGGTTATTGGATTGAAGAGTGGGGGTTTGGGCTAGGCATAGTTCAAAACATTCACAGTACACGAAATCTTCTAGGTGTAAACTAGATGCTTTAATTAAGCTATGTCTTGGTTTGTCCAAGCACACTTTCCAGTATGCTTACCTTGTTACGACTTACCTCCTCTCGTGTAATTGGTGCATGTAAATAGGTTTGGGTGCATATATTTACTTGAGGAGGGTGACGGGCGGTGTGTGCGTGCTTCATGGCCTGGTTCAACTAAGCACTCTATTCTTAGTTTACTACTAAATCCTCCTTTGGCTGTTAGTTTCATAATGGCTTTCGTATTAAGTTTTCTTGGATAGAAAATGTAGCCCATTTCTTCCCATTCCATAGGTTACACCTTGACCTAACGTTTTTATGTGTTATGATTGAGCTTACTTTTGTTCCTTTTCAGGGTTTGCTGAAGATGGCGGTATACAGACTGTATTAGCAAGGATTGGTGAGGTTTATCGGGGTTTATCGATTATAGAACAGGCTCCTCTAGAAGGGTGTAAAGCACCGCCAAGTCCTTTGAGTTTTGGGCCGTTGCCGGTAGTACTCTGGCGAATAATCTTGTTTTTGCAATTATTTATGTTTAGGGCTAAGCATAGTGGGGTATCTAATCCCAGTTTGGGTCTTAGCTATAGTGTGTCAGTTGTCGTAGAGTTACTTTCGTCACTTATTTTTGTTATAATTATGGCTTTTTACAGCTTAATTAGGATTTAACTCTATTTGGTGTAGTACTTTAACACGTTTTACGCCGTGTTCCTGTTAGCTTGGGTTAGTCGTATGACCGCGGTGGCTGGCACGAGATTTACCAACCCTAGTTAATATGGCTTAGTCGAACTTTCGTTCATGGCTTAAATTTTGTCACTGCTGTTTCCCGTGGGGGTGTGGTTAAGCAAGGCGTTATGAGCTACAGGGTGTGTGCTTGATACCTGCTCCTCTTAGTCCTGCTGATTCGGAGGGCGCTACTCACCGGGGTGCGGATGCTTGCATGTGTAAGTCTATTGAAAGTTAACAGGAAGGCCAGGACCAAACCTATGTGTTTATGGAGTTGGTATACTCATCTAGGCATTTTCAGTGCCTTGCTTTAAATTTAAGCTACATTAACCATGTAGTATGTAAGCAGACCCAGGCACCTATATGTCTATCTTGTTTGGAGTGTGAATTTGAGTATTGGGGGTGAGATAAATTTATATTGATACTTAGGGGGAAGTATGTTAAAAATGGTGGTTAATATTTAAGAGGGGGGGGGGGGAAATATAATAGGTATGTCCTGTAACCATTGACTGAAATGCCCATGCCTACCATTATGGGGATGCTCAAGATGCAGTTAAGTCCAGCTACAATTTATGCTCCGGGTCGGGGCCTTTGACGGCCATAGCTGAGTCCAAGCATCCCCGAAAATTAAAAAATACCAAATGTATGACAGCACAGTTATGTGTGAGCATGGGCTGATTAGTAATTAGTCCATCGAGATGTCTTATTTAAGAGGAAAGAATGGGCGGTTTTAGATGAGATGGCCCTGAAGAAAGAACCAGATGTCTGATAAAGTTCATTAAATAGCTACCCCCACGATTAATGGGCCCGGAGCGAGAAGAGAAATCCCTGCCAAGCGGGTTGCTGGTTTCACGCGGCATGGTCGGTAAGCTCGTGATCTAGTGGACGGGATACGCATGGTGACGAGGATAGATTTGACTTTATGCGCTATGTACGATCTAAGCAGGAAATGTCCTATGTACTATAGATAATTTTTATTGTACTTGCTTATATGCAAGGGGAAAATCATTTAATGTACTATATACATATTATATCTTTATTACATTAATTATGATGTACATGCTTATATGCATGGGGTAGATCATGTAATGTAATATATACATAGTATGTCTTTATTACATTAATTATAATGTACATACTGCACACAAAGTAGGTCATGTAGTATACTGCATTTATGTATGTTTTTATTATATTACTTCAGTGTATATATTCATACATATAGGATGGATCATGTGGTGTGCTAGACGCATATCATGTTTACATTGTATGAGTGTTAGTGGGTATGTTTGGGCAAATGACATGGTGTGTCTGTGTGTAGTACTCGTACATGTGTCTATTGAGGTGAGTTATTAAGCATGTTGTTACACGTGCAAGCTTATAGAGTGGGAGATTTGTGTCGTATGTTTAAAAATTTTAGCGGATTTAATACTGGGGAGGTTCTTAGTGTTTTTGGGGGTATATCAATAGACGCAATTAATAGTGGTTCAGGGAATAGTTTAAGTAGAACTTCAGCTTTGGGTGTTGATGGTGAGGCTATCGCTTCTTCCTTGAGTCTTAGGGAGGTTAATTGTTCTCCTTTTCTGGTTTACAAGACCAGCGTATTAATTTTACTACAAAGACTTGTCTTCATTTCAGGAGATTGTTTTCGATGGTGCTGGCTAGTGGTATTATTGCCAGGATGATGAGGAAATATATGATGGATGCTAATTGTCCGATGGTGATGTAGGGGTGTTCAACCGGTTGTCCTCCGATTCATGTAAGTGTTAATAGGTCTGCTATTAAAAGTCAGAATATGCATTGGCTGATTGGTCGGAACATTATGCTTCGTTGTTTGGATGTGTGGAGGAAGGGTACGAGTGTTAAGATCAAGATGGAAAGGACTAAGGCTAGGACTCCTCCCAGTTTATTGGGGATTGATCGTAGGATTGCGTATGCAAATAGGAAATACCATTCTGGCTTAATGTGGGAGGGTGTACTGAGTGGGTTTGCTGGAGTATAATTATCCGGGTCTCCGAGTAGGTCGGGAGTGAATAGTACTAGTGATATGAGGATGAGGATTAATAGTATGATGCCTAGGATGTCCTTGATGGTGTAATAAGGGTGAAATGGAATTTTGTCTGTGTCTGATGGAATTCCTGTGGGGTTGTTGGATCCTGTTTCGTGGAGGAAAATTAAGTGGATTATGGTGAGAGCTACAATGATAAATGGGAGGATGAAGTGGAAAGCGAAGAATCGGGTGAGGGTGGCTTTGTCTACTGAAAATCCCCCTCAGATTCATTCAACTAGGTTGGTGCCAATGTATGGGATTGCCGAGAGGAGGTTGGTAATGACTGTTGCTCCTCAGAATGATATCTGTCCTCATGGTAGGACATAGCCTATGAATGCTGTGGCTATTGTTGTAAATAGGAGAATTACTCCGATGTTTCATGTTTCTAAGAAGGTATATGATCCGTAATATAGGCCTCGTCCTACATGCATAAATAGGCAGATAAAAAATATTGATGCTCCGTTTGCGTGCATATATCGGATGATTCAGCCATAGTTTACGTCTCGACAAATGTGGGTTACAGAGGAGAATGCTATTGTTGTATCGGATGTGTAGTGTATTGCTAGGAATAGGCCTGTTAAGATTTGTAGAGCTAAGCAAGTGCCTAGGAGGGATCCAAAGTTTCATCATGATGAGATGTTTGATGGAGTTGGGAGGTCAATGAGTGCGTTGTTTACGATTTTTATTAGTGGGTGAGTTTTTCGGATGTTGATCATTAGTGTTCTTGTAGTTGAATAACAACGATGGTTTTTCATATCATTAGTCATGGTTAGATTCCATGCAGGAATAATGATTATGTACATTGTATTTATTTTAAGTGTAATTTTTGTGATGGGCTTTGTAGGGTTTTCTTCAAAACCTTCGCCTATTTATGGGGGGTTGGGATTGATTGTGAGTGGTGGGGTTGGGTGTGGTATTGTGTTAAATTATGGTGGTTCTTTTTTAGGTTTAATGGTTTTTTTAGTTTATTTAGGGGGTATAATGGTGGTTTTTGGTTATACGACAGCTATGGCTACTGAGCAGTATCCTGAGGTTTGGGTTTCTAATAAGGTTGTTTTAGGAACGTTTATTACTGGTTTGTTGATGGAGTTTTTTATAATTTACTATGTGTTGAAGGATAAGGAGGTGGAGATTGTGTTTAAGTTTAATGGTATGGGGGATTGGGTAATTTATGATACAGGGGATTCTGGGTTTTTTAGTGAGGAGGCCATGGGGATTGCTGCTTTGTACAGCTATGGTACTTGATTAGTTATTGTTACTGGTTGATCTTTATTAATTGGTGTAGTGGTGATTATAGAGATTACTCGTGGAAATTAAGTAGAATTGTGCTAGTGAAAATCGTAATTAGGAAGGAAAGGAAATATAATTTAATTAAGCCTTTTTGGTTTGTGATTATGATAGATGTTTTTATTTGGGTTAGTGAGATGGTTTTTGGTATAATGGTTTCTAGTCAGGTTAGGTCTAGAAGGGAGGATGCTGATTTTTGGCTTATTGTTAGATTTATATAGGGGGTTAAGCGGTGTATGACTGTGGGATAATATCCTAGTAGGTTAGAAAATTTGAATATGTTTGATGGGTAATTGAACTTTAAGTAGTGGGTTATGTTGTTAATTTCTAGTGCTAGAATAAAGCCTAGGATTGTAATTGTTAGGGCGGTGATTTTTAGGTAGTAGGGTATAGTTGTTTGGGGAATGGTTGTTGGGGGGATGTTGTTAGAAATGATGAATCCTGCGAAAAGACTTCCGATTAGTAAGCGTTTAATTGAGTTAATTAGGAATGGGTTGTTTTCATTAATAGAAATAAGGGTTGGGAATCGGGGTTGTCCTAGGAGTGTGAAGAAAATAATACGGGTACTGTAGATAGCTGTGAAGGAGATGGCGATTAGTGTTATTAAGAGGGCTCAGGCGTTGGTATATGACGTGTTGGCGGATTCAATAATTAGATCTTTGGAGTAGAATCCGGTGAGGAAAGGTATTCCTGTTAGTGCAAGGCTGCCAATAATAAGGGCTGTTGCGGTGAATGGTATGGCTTTAAATAGGCCTCCTATTTTTCGAATATCTTGTTCGTTATTTAGATTGTGGATGATGGAGCCGGAGCATAGAAATAATATGGCTTTGAAGAAAGCGTGGGTGCAGATGTGAAGAAGTGCTAGGTGAGGCTGGTTAATTCCAATTGTTACTATCATAAGGCCGAGTTGGCTGGATGTAGAGAAGGCGATGATTTTTTTAATGTCATTTTGGGTGAGGGCACATATTGCTGTAAATAGTGTGGTAATGGCTCCTAGGCATAGTATAGTAGATTGGATGAGTTTATTGTTTTCTGTTAATGGATAAAAGCGGATTAGTAAGAAAATACCTGCTACTACTATTGTACTTGAGTGGAGTAATGCTGAGACAGGTGTCGGACCCTCTATTGCGGAGGGTAATCATGGGTGCAGGCTAAATTGTGCGGATTTTCCGGTTGCGGCTAGAATTAGTCCTATTAGAGGTAGATTTGAGTTCTCTGGTTTTAGTAAGAAGATTTGTTGAAGGTCTCAAGTGTTGAGGTTAATTAGGAATCATGCTATTGCTAGGATAAATCCGATGTCGCCAATGCGGTTATATAGGATTGCTTGTAGAGCTGCTGTGTTTGCGTCTGCTCGTCCGTATCACCATCCAATTAGTAGAAATGATATAATTCCGACTCCTTCTCAGCCAATGAATAGTTGAAAGATGTTATTTGCAGTGACGAGGATGAGTATTGTGATAAGAAATAAGAGTAAGTACTTAAAAAATTGGTTGATGTTGGGGTCGGAATGTATGTATCATATTGAGAATTCTATGATGGATCATGTGACGAATAGTGATACTGGGATAAATATTGTCGAGAAGTAATCTATTTTGAAGCTGAGAGATAGTTTGAGGGTTTGGATGGTTAGTCAGTGTCAGTTTGAAATAATTATTTCTTGTCCTGTATGAATAAATATTATAGTGGGAATTATACTAGTGATAAAGGCGTATGAAATGGTTGTTTTTACGTAAAGTGGGTAATTGGTGAATTTGTGGGTGCTAAGACTAGTTGTCATGATGGGTACGGTTAGTAGGATTAGGGTAGTTAGTGTGAGGGATGGGAACAGGTTTATTACTTTTATTTGGAGTTGCACCAATTTTTTGGTTCCTAAGACCAATGGATAACTGCTATCCTTTAAAAGTTTGAAAAAGCCATGTTGTCAGGCATGGGAGCATAGAATTAGCAGTTCTTGCATACTTTTTCGGTAAATAAGAAGGTGATAGGCTTCTATTGTTAGATTCACAATCTAATGTTTTTTTAAACTATATTTACAGTATAGGGGTCCTAGGATAATTTTTGGGTTTAGGGATAGAAGCAGTAGTGGTAGTATGTGTAGTGATATGAGTGCATTTTCTCGTGTGAAGGAAGGTGAAATGTTATTGATATGATGAGTGTATTTGCCCCGTTGTGTTGTGATTAGTATATAGAGGGTGTAGAGAGTAGTGATTACTATGTTAAGTCCTATTAGAATAATTGTGATATTAGATCATGAAAAAGTCGATATTACTACAAATAGTTCTCCGATTAGGTTGATTGTTGGGGGTAGAGCCAGGTTGGTTAGACTTGCTAGGAGTCATCAGGTGGCTATTAGTGGAAGAAGTGTTTGTAGGCCGCGGGCTAAGATTATTGTACGGCTGTGAATTCGTTCGTAGTTAGAATTTGCTAGGCAGAAAAGTATAGAGGATGTAAGGCCGTGGGCAATTATCAGGGCGGTGGCTCCTATGTAGCTTCAGGGTGTTTGGATTAGGATTGCAACGATGACAAGTGCCATGTGGCTAATAGAGGAGTACGCGATGAGTGATTTCAGGTCCGTTTGACGAAGGCAAATTGAGCTGGTTATGATTATGCCTCATAGTGATAGCATGATGAATGGGTATGCTATAAAGTCGGTGATTGGATCTAGGAGAAGCGTAATTCGTAACATGCCGTATCCTCCTAGTTTTAGTAGGATTGCTGCAAGAACTATGGAGCCTGCAATTGGGGCTTCTACGTGGGCTTTGGGTAGTCAGAGATGAAGTCCGTATAGTGGTATTTTTACTATAAAGGCTATTATGCATGCTAGTCACATGAAGGTGTTGGATCAGGAGCTGGGTATTGGTTGTACTCAGTATTGTAGAATTAGGAAGTTTAGGGATCCTATTGTGTTTTGAATATAGATTAGTGCAACTAGTAAGGGTAGGGATCCTGCTAGTGTATAAAACAAGAAGTAGAGACCGGCATTTAGGCGTTCTGTTTGGTTCCCTCATCGGGTAATAATAATGAGTGTGGGAACTAGTGTTGCTTCAAATATAATATAAAAGAGAATTAGTTCTGTAGCAGAGAATGTCATAATTAGAAATAGTTGTAATAGGATTAGTATTGAGATGAAGAATTTTTTTCGGGCTGGGTTTTCTTTTGATAGGTGATGCTGGCTAGCTATAAGTATTAAGGGGAGGAGTCATATGGTTAGAATAAGTAGTGGTGTAGATAAGGAGTCGGAGAAGAAAGTTAATGAGAAGTTGAGGCTGTTATCGCCAAATTGGTTTATAAGGAGTAGGCTTGTAAGGCTAATTAGTAAGCTGTGGAGTGTGGAGTTAATTCAGATTATGTTATTTTTTGATAGCCAGGTTAGGGGTATAAGTATTATTGTGGAAATAATGTATTTTAGCATTGTAGCAGATTAAGGTTTTGTACGTAGTCGGTGCCGTATGTGTTTGATACCATTACTAGCAAGGATAGGCCTAGTGCTGCTTCGCAGGCTGCGAAAACTAGTAGAATAATGGGTATTATACTGGCTAAAGTGAAGTGTGAGTTTAGGATTATTAGGGTAGCTATAACGAATAAGGACAATATTATTCCTTCCAGGCATAGGAGGGAGGATATTAGGTGAGATCGATACATTAGTAATCCCGTGAGAGATACTATGAATGCTATTATAATATTTATGTATACGAGGGACATTTGGTACTTATGAGTTTGATCATAATCTAATGAGTCGAAATCATTTATTTTGGTTTAAACTAAGTACCATATTCGGTCCATTCTAATCCTTTTTGGGTTCATTCATAGGCTAGGCTTGTGGCTAGTAGGAAAATTAGGAGAAGGGATATAGTAAGCATTGTGTTAAGGTTAGTTGTTTGTGAGGCCCATGGTAGTGGTAGAAGTAGTGCAATTTCTAGATCGAAGAGGAGGAATGTGATAGCTACTAGAAAGAATTTTATGGAGAAAGGAAGGCGAGCAGATCCTATGGGGTCGAATCCACATTCGTATGGGCTTGTTTTTTCTGAGTATACGTTTAGTTGGGGGAGTCAGAATGCGATGGTCACGAGCAATGTAGCTAGTGTAAAGTTAGTTAGGAGGGTAATTATAAGGTTTATTGTTCTTTTTCGGGTTAGGCCGAAGCTAACTGATTGGAAGTCAGTTGTACTAATTAATACTAAAAGAACATGAGCCTCATCAGTAGATGGAAACATAGAGGAAAAGTCATACTACGTCTACGAAGTGTCAATATCAGGCAGCGGCTTCGAAGCCGAAATGGTGATTGGAGGTAAAGTGAAATTTTAGTTGGCGGAGGAAGCAGACAATTAAGAA
>NW_026292285.1:0-21691 GCF_023091745.1 Budorcas taxicolor | reverse complement strand
GCCAAACCCTCCAATTATATAGGCATTACTATAAAGAAGATTATTACGAATGCGTGTGCAGTTACAATTACGTTGTAGATTTGGTCATCTCCAAGTAGAGTTCCGGGTTGGCCTAACTCAGCACGAATTAGTAAGCTCAGAGCGGTTCCTACTATGCCGGCTCAGGCACCAAATAGAAGATAAAGGGTACCGATATCTTTATGATTAGTTGAAAATAATCAGCGGTTTATGAACATGGGTAAAATGGCTGAGTAAAGCAATAGACTGTAAATCTAAGAATAGAGGTTTGATTCCTCTTTTTACCAGGTCCTGTAGTGAATTAACATATTGAATTGCAAATTCAAAGGAGCAGCTTCAAACTCTGCCGGGGCTTCTCCCGCCTTTTTTTTCTTGCGGCGGGAGAAGTAGATTGAAGCCAGTTATTTAGGGTATTTAGCTGTTAACTAAAGTTTCGTGGGGGTGGGACCCACCAATCTAGTGAGGATTTAGCTTAATTAAAGTAGTTGATTTGCATTCAATTGATGTAAGATATGATCTTGCAGTCCTTATCAGGAATTAAGTAAATTATACTTGCTTAGGGCTTTGAAGGCTCTTGGTCTATTTAACCTAAATTCCTATTCTAGGATTGAGAGAATTGGTGTAAGTGGTAGTAGTATAGTGGACAATACGGTTATTGTTGGTAGGAGGGTTATTCGTTTTATGGTTGAGAATTGTCATTTTATTTTTATGTTGTTTGTGGAAGGGAACATAGTAAGTGTGGTGGAATATGCCAGTCGTATGTAGAAATATAGGTTAGTAGTGCTGTAATTGCTATGAAGGTAGGTAGGATAATGCTATTGTTTTTTGTCATTTCTTGAATAATTATTCATTTTGGCATAAATCCTGATAGTGGGGGGAGTCCTCCTATTGATAGGAGGGTAATGAGAATTAGAATAGTTATTGATGGGTGTTTTGTTTCATGTGTGTGATAGTGATAGAGTGGTTGTGGTTGAGTTGGCTATAAATAGTGTAAATATGGTGGAAGTTATGATGATGTAAATGATTAGGTTTAGTAATGTTATGGTGGGATTGTATGGTAAAATTGCTGTTATTCAGCCTATGTGGGCAATTGATGAGTAAGCTATAATTTTTCGTAGTTGGGTTTGGTTTAATCCTCCTCAGCCTCCGATTATAATGGATAGAATTGATAGGGTTAAGATTATATTTAGGTTGATGGATTGGGATACTTGGTAAAGTACCGATATGGGTGCTAGTTTTTGTCATGTAAGTAAGATTAGGCCTGAAGATAGAGGGATGCCTTGTGTTACTTCTGGGACTCAGAAGTGGAATGGGGCTATTCCTAGTTTTATGGCGAGGGCTATTGTTATGAGTATGGAGGCTGTTGGGTTAAATAGTTTTATTACGGTTCATTGGCCTGAGAATATTAAGTTGATGATAATGGCTATTATTAGTAGTATTGAGGCTGTTGATTGAGTTAGGAAATATTTAGTTGATGCTTCTGTGGCTCGTGGGTTGTGTTTTTTTATTATAATAGGAATGATGGCGAGTATATTTATTTCAAATCCGATTCAGATGAGTAGTCAGTGGGAGCTAATTATAACGATAATGGTTCCAAGTATTATAGTTATTAAGATAATAATGAGAGTGATTGGGTTTATTAGTACGGGAAGGATACAAACCAACATTTTCGGGGTATGGGCCCGATAGCTTAATTAGCTGACCTTACTATTAGAATTTGGTGTAATTGGGAGCACGAAGAGTTTTGAGTTCTTAGGAGTAGGTTCAATTCCTATAGTTCTAGAAATAAGAGGATTTAAACCTCTATAATTTACTCTATCAAAGTAACTCTTTTGTCAGACATATTTCTTATGTTTGTGGGGGGATACTTGATAGGAGAATAGGTAGAGATACATGTCATATGCATAGGGCTAGCGTTAGGGGTAGAAAATTTTTTCATAATAAGTGCATCAGTTGATCATAGCGGAATCGGGGGTAGGATGCTCGGATTCATAGGAAGGTCATTGTGAGTAGTAGTGATTTGATGATAAAGTTAATTGCGTAGAGTTCTGGTATGTATGGGTTATGGGATGCTCCTAGGAAGAGGGTTGTTGTGAAGATATTTATTATAATAATGTTTGCATATTCTGCTATAAAGAATAGGGCGAATGGTCCTGCGGCGTATTCTACATTAAAGCCCGATACTAGTTCAGATTCTCCTTCAGTAAGATCAAATGGTGCTCGGTTTGTTTCTGCTAGTGTTGAAATGAATCATATTATTGCTAAGGGTCATGCTGGGAAGATTAGTCATACTTGTTCTTGTGTAATGATTAATGTAGAGAGAGTGAAGGATCCATTTATTAGTAAGATTGATAGTAAGATAATTGCTAGTGTAACTTCATATGAAATTGTTTGTGCTACTGCTCGTAGGGCTCCAATAAGAGCGTATTTTGAGTTGGAGGCTCAGCCTGATCAGAGGATCGAGTATACGGCTAAGCTTGATATAGCTAATATGAAAAGGATTCCTAAGTTTATATTGATGAGGGGATAGGGTATGGGTAGGGGGATTCATATAGTTAAGGCTAGGGTTAGGGCTAGGATGGGGGCTAGAATAAATATTGAGATTGAGGATGTGGCAGGTCGTAGGGGTTCTTTAATGAAAAGTTTGATTGCATCGGCGATGGGTTGGAGTAAGCCATATGGTCCTACAATATTTGGGCCTTTTCGGAGTTGTATGTAGCCTAGGATTTTTCGTTCAACTAGTGTAAGAAAAGCTACGGCTAGAAGAATGGGGATAATAAGTGTTAAGATGTTGAGTATAAACATTTTGTTAAGGAGAGGATTTGAATCTCTGAGTATAAAGGTTTAAGTTTTACGCAATTACCGGGCTCTGCCACCTTAACTGGGCCCTTTTCTAGGGCAGGTATTGTTTGTGAGGTCAATTGAGATAAAGTCATTGATTGATTTAAGGCGCTTTGTTGAAGTTGGCCTTATTTCTCTTGTCCTTTCGTACTGGGAGAAATACATAACAGATAGAAACCGACCTGGATTACTCCGGTCTGAACTCAGATCACGTAGGACTTTAATCGTTGAACAAACGAACCTTTGATAGCGGTTGCACCATCGGGGTGTCCTGATCCAACATCGAGGTCGTAAACCCTATTGTCGATATGGACTCTTGAATAGGATTGCGCTGTTATCCCTAGGGTAACTTGTTCCGTTGATCAAGTCTTTGGATCAATAAACGATAGTTTGATTTGACTTGTGGGTCTAGTCTTTAAAATCGTTCGGAGGATTTTTTGTTCTCCGAGGTCACCCCAACCAAAACTGCTAGTCCATAAAGAGTGTTGTTATCCCTTAATGGTTAAGTTTATTTTCTTTGGACTAGTTAGTTAAAGCTCCATAGGGTCTTCTCGTCTTGTTGGTTTATTCCCGCCTCTTCACGGGAAGGTCAATTTCACTGATTGGAAGTAAGAGACAGTAAAACCCTCGTGTGGCCGTTCATACAAGTCCTTATTTAGAGAACAAATGATTATGCTACCTTTGCACGGTCAGGATACCGCGGCCGTTTAACGTCTAGTCACTGGGCAGGCAGTGCCTCCAATACTGGGGATGCTGGAGGTGATGTTTTTGGTAAACAGGCGGGATTTGTGTTTGCCGAGTTCCTTTTACTTCTTTTAATCTTTCCTGGGTGCACTCCTGTGTTGGATTAACAGTATAATTAATAAATTATTTATTGTTGGGTTATTTTTATTTACTGTTAACAGTCAGAGTATTATCAGATACTGACTTAAACTTGTGCAAGGAGAAAATATTTCTTGTTACTCATATTAACATTATTGCTTCTATTTAGTAATAGAATAGTCCAGTACTAGGTCTAGGAGTTGGTTATATTGTTGTTGGGATTAGTATTGTTTTTATTGTTGAGCTTTAACGCTTTCTTAATAGATGGCTGCTTTTAGGCCTACTATGGTGTTGTAAGATCTTACTCTCTAGTGAAGGTTGTACCCATTTCTAAAAGGCTGTACCTTTTTAGACTAACTTTTAAAGATACAGTGAGATTTGTTTATATTTTTTGGTATCTTTAAAGCTGAACTAAGATTCATTTTCTGGACAACCAGCTATCACCAGGCTCGTTAGGCATGTCACCTCTACTTATAGATCTTCTCACTATTTTGCCACATAGATGAGTTGGTTCTAATAAACTGTCTATAGGTAGCTCGTCTGGTTTCGGGTTACTTAGCTGAAATTCGTTTTGTTAAGTTTTTTGCTCGTTAATTCATTATGCAAAAGGTACAAGGGTTAATCTTTGCTTTTTTGTACTTTGATTATTTTCTTTCATCGTTCCCTTACGGTACTTTCTCTATAGCGCCATGTTTAGAATTTCTATCTCCTATACTTTAATAGGGGTAAATGTTTTGTTTTAGTATGTTTTGGTTATTGGATTGAAGAGTGGGGGTTTGGGCTAGGCATAGTTCAAAACATTCACAGTACACGAAATCTTCTAGGTGTAAACTAGATGCTTTAATTAAGCTATGTCTTGGTTTGTCCAAGCACACTTTCCAGTATGCTTACCTTGTTACGACTTACCTCCTCTCGTGTAATTGGTGCATGTAAATAGGTTTGGGTGCATATATTTACTTGAGGAGGGTGACGGGCGGTGTGTGCGTGCTTCATGGCCTGGTTCAACTAAGCACTCTATTCTTAGTTTACTACTAAATCCTCCTTTGGCTGTTAGTTTCATAATGGCTTTCGTATTAAGTTTTCTTGGATAGAAAATGTAGCCCATTTCTTCCCATTCCATAGGTTACACCTTGACCTAACGTTTTTATGTGTTATGATTGAGCTTACTTTTGTTCCTTTTCAGGGTTTGCTGAAGATGGCGGTATACAGACTGTATTAGCAAGGATTGGTGAGGTTTATCGGGGTTTATCGATTATAGAACAGGCTCCTCTAGAAGGGTGTAAAGCACCGCCAAGTCCTTTGAGTTTTGGGCCGTTGCCGGTAGTACTCTGGCGAATAATCTTGTTTTTGCAATTATTTATGTTTAGGGCTAAGCATAGTGGGGTATCTAATCCCAGTTTGGGTCTTAGCTATAGTGTGTCAGTTGTCGTAGAGTTACTTTCGTCACTTATTTTTGTTATAATTATGGCTTTTTACAGCTTAATTAGGATTTAACTCTATTTGGTGTAGTACTTTAACACGTTTTACGCCGTGTTCCTGTTAGCTTGGGTTAGTCGTATGACCGCGGTGGCTGGCACGAGATTTACCAACCCTAGTTAATATGGCTTAGTCGAACTTTCGTTCATGGCTTAAATTTTGTCACTGCTGTTTCCCGTGGGGGTGTGGTTAAGCAAGGCGTTATGAGCTACAGGGTGTGTGCTTGATACCTGCTCCTCTTAGTCCTGCTGATTCGGAGGGCGCTACTCACCGGGGTGCGGATGCTTGCATGTGTAAGTCTATTGAAAGTTAACAGGAAGGCCAGGACCAAACCTATGTGTTTATGGAGTTGGTATACTCATCTAGGCATTTTCAGTGCCTTGCTTTAAATTTAAGCTACATTAACCATGTAGTATGTAAGCAGACCCAGGCACCTATATGTCTATCTTGTTTGGAGTGTGAATTTGAGTATTGGGGGTGAGATAAATTTATATTGATACTTAGGGGGAAGTATGTTAAAAATGGTGGTTAATATTTAAGAGGGGGGGGGGGGAAATATAATAGGTATGTCCTGTAACCATTGACTGAAATGCCCATGCCTACCATTATGGGGATGCTCAAGATGCAGTTAAGTCCAGCTACAATTTATGCTCCGGGTCGGGGCCTTTGACGGCCATAGCTGAGTCCAAGCATCCCCGAAAATTAAAAAATACCAAATGTATGACAGCACAGTTATGTGTGAGCATGGGCTGATTAGTAATTAGTCCATCGAGATGTCTTATTTAAGAGGAAAGAATGGGCGGTTTTAGATGAGATGGCCCTGAAGAAAGAACCAGATGTCTGATAAAGTTCATTAAATAGCTACCCCCACGATTAATGGGCCCGGAGCGAGAAGAGAAATCCCTGCCAAGCGGGTTGCTGGTTTCACGCGGCATGGTCGGTAAGCTCGTGATCTAGTGGACGGGATACGCATGGTGACGAGGATAGATTTGACTTTATGCGCTATGTACGATCTAAGCAGGAAATGTCCTATGTACTATAGATAATTTTTATTGTACTTGCTTATATGCAAGGGGAAAATCATTTAATGTACTATATACATATTATATCTTTATTACATTAATTATGATGTACATGCTTATATGCATGGGGTAGATCATGTAATGTAATATATACATAGTATGTCTTTATTACATTAATTATAATGTACATACTGCACACAAAGTAGGTCATGTAGTATACTGCATTTATGTATGTTTTTATTATATTACTTCAGTGTATATATTCATACATATAGGATGGATCATGTGGTGTGCTAGACGCATATCATGTTTACATTGTATGAGTGTTAGTGGGTATGTTTGGGCAAATGACATGGTGTGTCTGTGTGTAGTACTCGTACATGTGTCTATTGAGGTGAGTTATTAAGCATGTTGTTACACGTGCAAGCTTATAGAGTGGGAGATTTGTGTCGTATGTTTAAAAATTTTAGCGGATTTAATACTGGGGAGGTTCTTAGTGTTTTTGGGGGTATATCAATAGACGCAATTAATAGTGGTTCAGGGAATAGTTTAAGTAGAACTTCAGCTTTGGGTGTTGATGGTGAGGCTATCGCTTCTTCCTTGAGTCTTAGGGAGGTTAATTGTTCTCCTTTTCTGGTTTACAAGACCAGCGTATTAATTTTACTACAAAGACTTGTCTTCATTTCAGGAGATTGTTTTCGATGGTGCTGGCTAGTGGTATTATTGCCAGGATGATGAGGAAATATATGATGGATGCTAATTGTCCGATGGTGATGTAGGGGTGTTCAACCGGTTGTCCTCCGATTCATGTAAGTGTTAATAGGTCTGCTATTAAAAGTCAGAATATGCATTGGCTGATTGGTCGGAACATTATGCTTCGTTGTTTGGATGTGTGGAGGAAGGGTACGAGTGTTAAGATCAAGATGGAAAGGACTAAGGCTAGGACTCCTCCCAGTTTATTGGGGATTGATCGTAGGATTGCGTATGCAAATAGGAAATACCATTCTGGCTTAATGTGGGAGGGTGTACTGAGTGGGTTTGCTGGAGTATAATTATCCGGGTCTCCGAGTAGGTCGGGAGTGAATAGTACTAGTGATATGAGGATGAGGATTAATAGTATGATGCCTAGGATGTCCTTGATGGTGTAATAAGGGTGAAATGGAATTTTGTCTGTGTCTGATGGAATTCCTGTGGGGTTGTTGGATCCTGTTTCGTGGAGGAAAATTAAGTGGATTATGGTGAGAGCTACAATGATAAATGGGAGGATGAAGTGGAAAGCGAAGAATCGGGTGAGGGTGGCTTTGTCTACTGAAAATCCCCCTCAGATTCATTCAACTAGGTTGGTGCCAATGTATGGGATTGCCGAGAGGAGGTTGGTAATGACTGTTGCTCCTCAGAATGATATCTGTCCTCATGGTAGGACATAGCCTATGAATGCTGTGGCTATTGTTGTAAATAGGAGAATTACTCCGATGTTTCATGTTTCTAAGAAGGTATATGATCCGTAATATAGGCCTCGTCCTACATGCATAAATAGGCAGATAAAAAATATTGATGCTCCGTTTGCGTGCATATATCGGATGATTCAGCCATAGTTTACGTCTCGACAAATGTGGGTTACAGAGGAGAATGCTATTGTTGTATCGGATGTGTAGTGTATTGCTAGGAATAGGCCTGTTAAGATTTGTAGAGCTAAGCAAGTGCCTAGGAGGGATCCAAAGTTTCATCATGATGAGATGTTTGATGGAGTTGGGAGGTCAATGAGTGCGTTGTTTACGATTTTTATTAGTGGGTGAGTTTTTCGGATGTTGATCATTAGTGTTCTTGTAGTTGAATAACAACGATGGTTTTTCATATCATTAGTCATGGTTAGATTCCATGCAGGAATAATGATTATGTACATTGTATTTATTTTAAGTGTAATTTTTGTGATGGGCTTTGTAGGGTTTTCTTCAAAACCTTCGCCTATTTATGGGGGGTTGGGATTGATTGTGAGTGGTGGGGTTGGGTGTGGTATTGTGTTAAATTATGGTGGTTCTTTTTTAGGTTTAATGGTTTTTTTAGTTTATTTAGGGGGTATAATGGTGGTTTTTGGTTATACGACAGCTATGGCTACTGAGCAGTATCCTGAGGTTTGGGTTTCTAATAAGGTTGTTTTAGGAACGTTTATTACTGGTTTGTTGATGGAGTTTTTTATAATTTACTATGTGTTGAAGGATAAGGAGGTGGAGATTGTGTTTAAGTTTAATGGTATGGGGGATTGGGTAATTTATGATACAGGGGATTCTGGGTTTTTTAGTGAGGAGGCCATGGGGATTGCTGCTTTGTACAGCTATGGTACTTGATTAGTTATTGTTACTGGTTGATCTTTATTAATTGGTGTAGTGGTGATTATAGAGATTACTCGTGGAAATTAAGTAGAATTGTGCTAGTGAAAATCGTAATTAGGAAGGAAAGGAAATATAATTTAATTAAGCCTTTTTGGTTTGTGATTATGATAGATGTTTTTATTTGGGTTAGTGAGATGGTTTTTGGTATAATGGTTTCTAGTCAGGTTAGGTCTAGAAGGGAGGATGCTGATTTTTGGCTTATTGTTAGATTTATATAGGGGGTTAAGCGGTGTATGACTGTGGGATAATATCCTAGTAGGTTAGAAAATTTGAATATGTTTGATGGGTAATTGAACTTTAAGTAGTGGGTTATGTTGTTAATTTCTAGTGCTAGAATAAAGCCTAGGATTGTAATTGTTAGGGCGGTGATTTTTAGGTAGTAGGGTATAGTTGTTTGGGGAATGGTTGTTGGGGGGATGTTGTTAGAAATGATGAATCCTGCGAAAAGACTTCCGATTAGTAAGCGTTTAATTGAGTTAATTAGGAATGGGTTGTTTTCATTAATAGAAATAAGGGTTGGGAATCGGGGTTGTCCTAGGAGTGTGAAGAAAATAATACGGGTACTGTAGATAGCTGTGAAGGAGATGGCGATTAGTGTTATTAAGAGGGCTCAGGCGTTGGTATATGACGTGTTGGCGGATTCAATAATTAGATCTTTGGAGTAGAATCCGGTGAGGAAAGGTATTCCTGTTAGTGCAAGGCTGCCAATAATAAGGGCTGTTGCGGTGAATGGTATGGCTTTAAATAGGCCTCCTATTTTTCGAATATCTTGTTCGTTATTTAGATTGTGGATGATGGAGCCGGAGCATAGAAATAATATGGCTTTGAAGAAAGCGTGGGTGCAGATGTGAAGAAGTGCTAGGTGAGGCTGGTTAATTCCAATTGTTACTATCATAAGGCCGAGTTGGCTGGATGTAGAGAAGGCGATGATTTTTTTAATGTCATTTTGGGTGAGGGCACATATTGCTGTAAATAGTGTGGTAATGGCTCCTAGGCATAGTATAGTAGATTGGATGAGTTTATTGTTTTCTGTTAATGGATAAAAGCGGATTAGTAAGAAAATACCTGCTACTACTATTGTACTTGAGTGGAGTAATGCTGAGACAGGTGTCGGACCCTCTATTGCGGAGGGTAATCATGGGTGCAGGCTAAATTGTGCGGATTTTCCGGTTGCGGCTAGAATTAGTCCTATTAGAGGTAGATTTGAGTTCTCTGGTTTTAGTAAGAAGATTTGTTGAAGGTCTCAAGTGTTGAGGTTAATTAGGAATCATGCTATTGCTAGGATAAATCCGATGTCGCCAATGCGGTTATATAGGATTGCTTGTAGAGCTGCTGTGTTTGCGTCTGCTCGTCCGTATCACCATCCAATTAGTAGAAATGATATAATTCCGACTCCTTCTCAGCCAATGAATAGTTGAAAGATGTTATTTGCAGTGACGAGGATGAGTATTGTGATAAGAAATAAGAGTAAGTACTTAAAAAATTGGTTGATGTTGGGGTCGGAATGTATGTATCATATTGAGAATTCTATGATGGATCATGTGACGAATAGTGATACTGGGATAAATATTGTCGAGAAGTAATCTATTTTGAAGCTGAGAGATAGTTTGAGGGTTTGGATGGTTAGTCAGTGTCAGTTTGAAATAATTATTTCTTGTCCTGTATGAATAAATATTATAGTGGGAATTATACTAGTGATAAAGGCGTATGAAATGGTTGTTTTTACGTAAAGTGGGTAATTGGTGAATTTGTGGGTGCTAAGACTAGTTGTCATGATGGGTACGGTTAGTAGGATTAGGGTAGTTAGTGTGAGGGATGGGAACAGGTTTATTACTTTTATTTGGAGTTGCACCAATTTTTTGGTTCCTAAGACCAATGGATAACTGCTATCCTTTAAAAGTTTGAAAAAGCCATGTTGTCAGGCATGGGAGCATAGAATTAGCAGTTCTTGCATACTTTTTCGGTAAATAAGAAGGTGATAGGCTTCTATTGTTAGATTCACAATCTAATGTTTTTTTAAACTATATTTACAGTATAGGGGTCCTAGGATAATTTTTGGGTTTAGGGATAGAAGCAGTAGTGGTAGTATGTGTAGTGATATGAGTGCATTTTCTCGTGTGAAGGAAGGTGAAATGTTATTGATATGATGAGTGTATTTGCCCCGTTGTGTTGTGATTAGTATATAGAGGGTGTAGAGAGTAGTGATTACTATGTTAAGTCCTATTAGAATAATTGTGATATTAGATCATGAAAAAGTCGATATTACTACAAATAGTTCTCCGATTAGGTTGATTGTTGGGGGTAGAGCCAGGTTGGTTAGACTTGCTAGGAGTCATCAGGTGGCTATTAGTGGAAGAAGTGTTTGTAGGCCGCGGGCTAAGATTATTGTACGGCTGTGAATTCGTTCGTAGTTAGAATTTGCTAGGCAGAAAAGTATAGAGGATGTAAGGCCGTGGGCAATTATCAGGGCGGTGGCTCCTATGTAGCTTCAGGGTGTTTGGATTAGGATTGCAACGATGACAAGTGCCATGTGGCTAATAGAGGAGTACGCGATGAGTGATTTCAGGTCCGTTTGACGAAGGCAAATTGAGCTGGTTATGATTATGCCTCATAGTGATAGCATGATGAATGGGTATGCTATAAAGTCGGTGATTGGATCTAGGAGAAGCGTAATTCGTAACATGCCGTATCCTCCTAGTTTTAGTAGGATTGCTGCAAGAACTATGGAGCCTGCAATTGGGGCTTCTACGTGGGCTTTGGGTAGTCAGAGATGAAGTCCGTATAGTGGTATTTTTACTATAAAGGCTATTATGCATGCTAGTCACATGAAGGTGTTGGATCAGGAGCTGGGTATTGGTTGTACTCAGTATTGTAGAATTAGGAAGTTTAGGGATCCTATTGTGTTTTGAATATAGATTAGTGCAACTAGTAAGGGTAGGGATCCTGCTAGTGTATAAAACAAGAAGTAGAGACCGGCATTTAGGCGTTCTGTTTGGTTCCCTCATCGGGTAATAATAATGAGTGTGGGAACTAGTGTTGCTTCAAATATAATATAAAAGAGAATTAGTTCTGTAGCAGAGAATGTCATAATTAGAAATAGTTGTAATAGGATTAGTATTGAGATGAAGAATTTTTTTCGGGCTGGGTTTTCTTTTGATAGGTGATGCTGGCTAGCTATAAGTATTAAGGGGAGGAGTCATATGGTTAGAATAAGTAGTGGTGTAGATAAGGAGTCGGAGAAGAAAGTTAATGAGAAGTTGAGGCTGTTATCGCCAAATTGGTTTATAAGGAGTAGGCTTGTAAGGCTAATTAGTAAGCTGTGGAGTGTGGAGTTAATTCAGATTATGTTATTTTTTGATAGCCAGGTTAGGGGTATAAGTATTATTGTGGAAATAATGTATTTTAGCATTGTAGCAGATTAAGGTTTTGTACGTAGTCGGTGCCGTATGTGTTTGATACCATTACTAGCAAGGATAGGCCTAGTGCTGCTTCGCAGGCTGCGAAAACTAGTAGAATAATGGGTATTATACTGGCTAAAGTGAAGTGTGAGTTTAGGATTATTAGGGTAGCTATAACGAATAAGGACAATATTATTCCTTCCAGGCATAGGAGGGAGGATATTAGGTGAGATCGATACATTAGTAATCCCGTGAGAGATACTATGAATGCTATTATAATATTTATGTATACGAGGGACATTTGGTACTTATGAGTTTGATCATAATCTAATGAGTCGAAATCATTTATTTTGGTTTAAACTAAGTACCATATTCGGTCCATTCTAATCCTTTTTGGGTTCATTCATAGGCTAGGCTTGTGGCTAGTAGGAAAATTAGGAGAAGGGATATAGTAAGCATTGTGTTAAGGTTAGTTGTTTGTGAGGCCCATGGTAGTGGTAGAAGTAGTGCAATTTCTAGATCGAAGAGGAGGAATGTGATAGCTACTAGAAAGAATTTTATGGAGAAAGGAAGGCGAGCAGATCCTATGGGGTCGAATCCACATTCGTATGGGCTTGTTTTTTCTGAGTATACGTTTAGTTGGGGGAGTCAGAATGCGATGGTCACGAGCAATGTAGCTAGTGTAAAGTTAGTTAGGAGGGTAATTATAAGGTTTATTGTTCTTTTTCGGGTTAGGCCGAAGCTAACTGATTGGAAGTCAGTTGTACTAATTAATACTAAAAGAACATGAGCCTCATCAGTAGATGGAAACATAGAGGAAAAGTCATACTACGTCTACGAAGTGTCAATATCAGGCAGCGGCTTCGAAGCCGAAATGGTGATTGGAGGTAAAGTGAAATTTTAGTTGGCGGAGGAAGCAGACAATTAAGAAAGTAGATCCAATAATGACATGGAGGCCGTGGAATCCTGTAGCTACGAAGAAAGTTGAGCCGTAAACTCCGTCTGAGATTGTAAAGGGAGCTTCATAGTATTCTGATGCTTGTAGAAGTGTAAAGTATACGCCTAACGTAATGGTGATGAATAAGGCTTGTAGCATGTGGTTACGGTTCCCTTCTATGAGGCTGTGGTGGGCTCAGGTAATGGAGACTCCTGAGGCTAGAAGGACAGAGGTGTTGAGTAGTGGGACTTCTAAGGGGTTAAGTGGGTGAATGCCTGTTGGGGGTCAGCAGCTGCCTAATTCGGGTGTAGGAGCAAGGCTTGAGTGATAGAAGGCTCAGAAGAAGCCAGTGAAGAATAGGACTTCGGAGACGATGAAGAGGATTATTCCGTAGCGAAGGCTTTTTTGGACAGCAGGAGTATGGTGGCCTTGAAAGGTACTTTCTCGGATTACATCTCGTCATCATTGGTATATTGTAAGTATGTTTGTTGTTAGGCCTAGGGTCAGTAGAGCTGTTGAATTGAAGTGAAATCACATGATGAGGCCAGATGTTATTAGGAGGGCAGATAGTGCTCCTGTGAGGGGTCAGGGACTTGGGTTTACTATGTGATAGGCGTGGGTTTGGTGTGTCATTATGTATTGTCGTGCAGATATAAGCTAACTAGGAGGGTGAATACGTAGGCTTGAACTATAGCTACTGCGAATTCGAGGATTGTTAGTAGAGCTAAAATAGTAAATGTAATAAGTGCTGTTGTGGTATTGATATTTAATAATGCAAGGGTAGCTCCTCCGATTAAGTGAATTAATAAGTGCCCTGCTGTGATGTTGGCTGTTAATCGTACGGCAAGGGCTACTGGTTGGATGAAGAGGCTGATGGTTTCGATAATTACCAGTATTGGGATTAGTGGGGTAGGTGTTCCTTGTGGTAGGAAGTGGGCGAGTGATGCTTTGGTTTTGTTGCGGAAGCCTGTAACTACGGCCCCTGCTCATAGGGGAATAGCCATGCCTAAATTTATTGATAGTTGTGTGGTTGGTGTAAATGAATGGGGTAATAAGCCTAATAAATTTGTAGACCCAATAAATAGAATTAGGGACATTAATATCAATGTTCATGTTTGTCCTTTGGTGTTGTGAGTGCTTATTATTTGTTTTGACATGAGTTGAAGTGCTCATTGTTGGAGGGAGATAAGGCGGTTATTAATTAGTCGGTTTGATGTAGGAAATAGTAAGCTAGGGAATATAATGACGAGAGTAACAAGGGGGAGGCCTAGAATTACAGGGGTAATGAAAGACGGTAAATAGATTTTCGTTCATTTTGTTTCTCAAGGGGCGTCTTGTTTTGGCGTTTTTGTTGTTATTAATTTTGGGTTATAGTAGAAATCGTGTTTTGAGATTTTTAATTGGAGAACAATAAAGAGGACTAAAAATATTGATAGAATTGTCGTGAGTCACGTTGATGTGTCTAGTTGTGGCATGTCATCAAGGAGAGTGTTGTGCTCTCGGTCTTTAACTTAAAAGGTTAATGCTGGCATAGCTTCTTGATGACTTATAACATTGATGCAGATCACTTTTCAAAATATTCTAATGGGACTAGTTCGAGAACGATTGGTATGAAACTATGATTTGATCCGCAGATTTCTGAGCATTGGCCGTAAAATAGGCCTGGACGAGTTGATATGAGGGTTGTTTGATTTAAACGGCCTGGAATTGCGTCTGTTTTTAGTCCTAGAGAGGGAACTGCTCATGAGTGTAAAACGTCTTCGGAGGAGATTAGTATTCGAATTGTTATTTCTATAGGTAATACAGCTCGGTTATCTACTTCTAGTAATCGTAGTTCTCCAGGTTTCAATTCTGATGTTGGAATTATATAGGAGTCGAAGCTTAAGTCTTCATAGTCTGTGTACTCATAACTTCAGTATCATTGATGTCCTATGGTCTTTACTGTGAGAGATGGGTTGTTGATTTCGTCTATTATGTATAGAATTCGTAGGGATGGGAGAGCAATTATAATCAGAATAATGGCTGGTAGAATGGTTCAGATTGTTTCTACTTCTTGTGCGTCTATGGTGCTGGTATGGGTTAGTTTTGTTGTTAGTATCAGTAAGATAATATAGAGTACTAGTGAGCTAATTAGGAAAACAATTATCAGAGTGTGATCGTGAAAGTGTAGCAGTTCTTCTATGATGGGTGATGTTGCGTCTTGAAAGCCTAGCTGTACGGGATATGCCATATGAGATGTACGGGACTTTCACCTGTAATTTAATCTTGACAAGGTTATGTAATGTTTTACTAACATCTCGTTTATTGAGAGAGACATAGTGGTTATGGTGTTGGCTTGAAACCGATAATAGGGGGTTCAATTCCTTCCTCTCTTATTTTAGGTTAATGTATGTAGGTTCTTCAAATGTGTGATATGGTGGAGGGCATCCGTTTAGTCATTCTAGATTTGTTGTGGTTAGGTCCACGGTTAAGACTTCCCGTTTGGATGCAAATGCTTCTCAGATGATAAAAGTCATTAATATTACTGCCGTTAGTGAGATGAATGAGCCTATAGATGAAATAGTGTTTCATATTGTATATGCGTCTGGGTAATCGGAGTATCGTCGTGGTATACCAGATAGCCCTAAGAAATGTTGTGGGAAGAAGGTCATGTTAACACCTACAAATATAATTGCGAAATGGATTTTGGCTCATGTGTCATTAAGGGTGTAGCCTGAGAATAAGGGAAATCAATGTACAAATCCTCCTATGATAGCGAATACAGCTCCTATTGATAGTACGTAGTGGAAATGTGCTACCACATAGTATGTGTCGTGGAGAACGATGTCAAGGGAGGAGTTGGCTAAAACAATTCCAGTTAGTCCTCCAACTGTAAAAAGGAAAATGAAGCCTAGGGCTCATATTATAGCGGGGGATCATTTGATATTTCCTCCGTGAAGTGTTGCTAGCCAACTAAAGACTTTTACTCCGGTTGGGATAGCAATAATTATAGTAGCGGATGTAAAGTAAGCTCGTGTATCGACGTCTATTCCGACTGTGAATATATGATGGGCTCATACAATAAATCCTAGAAATCCAATTGATATTATGGCTCATACTATTCCTATATATCCAAATGGCTCTTTTTTTCCTGAATAGTAGGTTACGATGTGGGAGATTATTCCAAAGCCAGGTAAAATTAGAATATATACTTCGGGGTGTCCAAAAAATCAGAATAAGTGTTGATATAAGATAGGGTCTCCTCCTCCTGCTGGGTCAAAGAAAGTTGTATTCAGGTTTCGGTCTGTTAGTAATATTGTGATGCCAGCTGCTAATACAGGAAGTGAGAGGAGGAGTAGTACGGCAGTGATCAGTACAGATCACACGAACAGGGGGGTCTGGTATTGTGATATTGCGGGAGGTTTTATGTTAATAATAGTTGTAATAAAATTAATGGCTCCTAAAATTGAGGAAACACCTGCTAGGTGTAGGGAGAAAATGGTCAGGTCTACTGAGGCTCCTGCGTGGGCTAGATTACCTGCTAGAGGGGGATATACGGTTCAACCCGTCCCTGCTCCGGCTTCGACTATAGAGGATGCTAGGAGTAATAGGAAAGAAGGGGGGAGGAGCCAAAAACTTATATTATTTATCCGAGGGAATGCTATATCAGGGGCTCCAATCATTAGAGGAACTAGCCACAATCATTAGAGGAACTAGCCAGTTGCCAAACCCTCCAATTATAATAGGCATTACTATAAAGAAGATTATTACGAATGCGTGTGCAGTTACAATTACGTTGTAGATTTGGTCAATCTCCAAGTAGAGTTCCGGGTTGGCCTAACTCAGCACGAATTAGTAAGCTCAGAGCGGTTCCTACTATGCCGGCTCAGGCACCAAATAGAAGATAAAGGGGTACCGATATCTTTATGATTAGTTGAAAATAATCAGCGGTTTATGAACATGGGTAAAATGGCTGAGTAAAGCAATAGACTGTAAATCAAAGAATAGAGGTTTGATTCCTCTTTTTACCAGGTCCTGTAGTGAATTAACATATTGAATTGCAAATTCAAAGGAGCAGCTTCAAACTCTGCCGGGGCTTCTCCCGCCTTTTTTTTCTTGCGGCGGAGAGAAGTAGATTGAAGCCAGTTATTTAGGGTATTTAGCTGTTAACTAAAGTTTCGTGGGGGTGGGACCCACCAATCTAGTGAGGATTTAGCTTAATTAAAGTAGTTTGATTTGCATTCAATTGATGTAAGATATGATCTTGCAGTCCTTATCAGGAATTTAAGTAAATTATACTTGCTTAGGGCTTTGAAGGCTCTTGGTCTATTTAACCTAAATTCCTATTCTAGGATTGAGAGAATTGGTGTAAGTGGTAGTAGTATAGTGGACAATACGGTTATTGTTGGTAGGGAGGGTTATTCGTTTTATGGTTGAGAATTGTCATTTTATTTTTATGTTGTTTGTGGAAGGGAACATAGTAAGTGTGGTGGAATATGCCAGTCGTATGTAGAAATATAGGTTTAGTAGTGCTGTTAATTGCTATGAAGGTAGGTAGGATAATGCTATTGTTTTTTGTCATTTCTTGAATAATTATTCATTTTGGCATAAATCCTGATAGTGGGGGGAGTCCTCCTATTGATAGGAGGGTAATGAGAATTAGAATAGTTATGATGGGTGTTTTGTTTCATGTGTGTGATAGTGATAGAGTGGTTGTGGTTGAGTTGGCTATAAATAGTGTAAATATGGTGGAAGTTATGATGATTGTAAATGATAGGTTTAGTAATGTTATGGTGGGATTGTATTGGTAAAATTGCTGTTATTCAGCCTATGTGGGCAATTGATGAGTAAGCTATAATTTTTCGTAGTTGGGTTTGGTTTTAATCCTCCTCAGCCTCCGATTATAATGGATAGAATTGGATAGGGTTAAGATTATATTAGGTTGATGGATGTGTGGGATATCTGGTAAAGTACCGATATGGGGTGCTAGTTTTTTGTCATGTAAGTAAGATTAGGCCTGAAGATAGAGGGATGCCTTGTGTTACTTCTGGGACTCAGAAGTGGAATGGGGCTATTCCTAGTTTTATGGCGAGGGCTATTGTTATGAGTATGGAGGCTGTTGGGTTAAATAGTTTTATTACGGGTTCATTGGCCTGAGAATATTAAGTTGATGATAATGGCTATTATTAGTAGTATTGATGGCTGTTGATTGAGTTAGGAAATAATTTAGTTGATGCTTTCTGTGGCTCGTGGGTTGTGTTTTTTTATTATAATAGGAATGATGGCGAAGTATATTTATTTCAAATCCGATTCAGATGAGTAGTCAGTGGGAGCTAATTATAACGATAATGGTTCCAAGTATTATAGTTATTAAGATAATAATGAGAGTGATTGGGTTTATTAGTACGGGAAGGATACAAACCAACATTTTCGGGGTATGGGCCCGATAGCTTAATTAGCTGACCTTACTATTAGAATTTGGTGTGTAATTGGGCTGCACGAAGAGTTTTGAGTTCTTTAGGAGTAGGTTCAATTCCTATAGTTCTAGAAATAAGAGGATTTAAACCTCTATAATTTACTCTATCAAAGTAACTCTTTTGTCAGACATATTACCTTATGTTTGTGGGGGGATACTTGATAGGAGAATAGGTAGAGATACATGTCATATGCATAGGGCTAGCGTTAGGGGTAGAAAAATTTTTTCATAATAAGTGCATCAGTTGATCATAGCGGAATCGGGGGTAGGATGCTCGGAATTCATAGGAAGGTCATTGTGAGTAGTAGTGATTTGATGATAAAGTTAATTGCGTAGAGTTCTGGTATGTTTGGGTTATGGGGATGCTCCTAGGAAGAGGGGTTGTTGTGAAGATATTTATTATAATAATGTTTGCATATTCTGCTATAAAGAATAGGGCGAATTGGTCCTGCGGCGTATTCTACATTAAAGCCCGATACTAGTTCAGATTATCTCCTTCAGTAAGATCAAATGGTTGCTCGGTTTGTTTCTGCTAGTGTTGAAATGAATCATATTATTGCTAAGGGTCATGCTGGGAAGATTAGTCATACTTGTTCTTGTGTAATGATTAATGTAGAGAGAGTGAAGGATCCATTTAATTAGTAAGATTGATAGTAAGATAAATTGCTAGTGTAAACTTCATATGAAATTGTTTGTGCTACTGCTCGTAGGGCTCCAATAAGAGCGTATTTTGAGTTGGTGGCTCAGCCTGATCAGAGGATCGAGTATACGGCTAAGCTTGATATAGCTAATATGAAAAGGATTCCTAAGTTTATATTGATGAGGGGATAGGGTATGGGGTAGGGGGATTCATATAGTTAAGGCTAGGGTTAGGGCTAGGATGGGGGCTAGAATAAATATTGAGATTGAGGATGTGGCAGGTCGTAGGGGTTCTTTAATGAAAAGTTTTGATTGCAACGGGCCATATGGTCCTACAATATTTGGGCCTTTTCGGAGTTGTATGTAGCCTAGGATTTTTCGTTCAACTAGTGTAAGAAAAGCTACGGCTAGAAGAATGGGGATAATAAGTGTTAAGATGTTGAGTATAAACATTTTGTTAAGGAGAGGATTTGAATCTCTGAGTATAAAGGTTTAAGTTTTACGCAATTACCGGGCTCTGCCACCTTAACTGGGCCCTTTTCTAGGGCAGGTATTGTTTGTGAGGTCAATTGAGATAAAGTCATTGATTGATTTAAGGCGCTTTGTTGAAGTTGGCCTTATTTCTCTTGTCCTTTCGTACTGGGAGAAATACATAACAGATAGAAACCGACCTGGATTACTCCGGTCTGAACTCAGATCACGTAGGACTTTAATCGTTGAACAAACGAACCTTTGATAGCGGTTGCACCATCGGGGTGTCCTGATCCAACATCGAGGTCGTAAACCCTATTGTCGATATGGACTCTTGAATAGGATTGCGCTGTTATCCCTAGGGTAACTTGTTCCGTTGATCAAGTCTTTGGATCAATAAACGATAGTTTGATTTGACTTGTGGGTCTAGTCTTTAAAATCGTTCGGAGGATTTTTTGTTCTCCGAGGTCACCCCAACCAAAACTGCTAGTCCATAAAGAGTGTTGTTATCCCTTAATGGTTAAGTTTATTTTCTTTGGACTAGTTAGTTAAAGCTCCATAGGGTCTTCTCGTCTTGTTGGTTTATTCCCGCCTCTTCACGGGAAGGTCAATTTCACTGATTGGAAGTAAGAGACAGTAAAACCCTCGTGTGGCCGTTCATACAAGTCCTTATTTAGAGAACAAATGATTATGCTACCTTTGCACGGTCAGGATACCGCGGCCGTTTAACGTCTAGTCACTGGGCAGGCAGTGCCTCCAATACTGGGGATGCTGGAGGTGATGTTTTTGGTAAACAGGCGGGATTTGTGTTTGCCGAGTTCCTTTTACTTCTTTTAATCTTTCCTGGGTGCACTCCTGTGTTGGATTAACAGTATAATTAATAAATTATTTATTGTTGGGTTATTTTTATTTACTGTTAACAGTCAGAGTATTATCAGATACTGACTTAAACTTGTGCAAGGAGAAAATATTTCTTGTTACTCATATTAACATTATTGCTTCTATTTAGTAATAGAATAGTCCAGTACTAGGTCTAGGAGTTGGTTATATTGTTGTTGGGATTAGTATTGTTTTTATTGTTGAGCTTTAACGCTTTCTTAATAGATGGCTGCTTTTAGGCCTACTATGGTGTTGTAAGATCTTACTCTCTAGTGAAGGTTGTACCCATTTCTAAAAGGCTGTACCTTTTTAGACTAACTTTTAAAGATACAGTGAGATTTGTTTATATTTTTTGGTATCTTTAAAGCTGAACTAAGATTCATTTTCTGGACAACCAGCTATCACCAGGCTCGTTAGGCATGTCACCTCTACTTATAGATCTTCTCACTATTTTGCCACATAGATGAGTTGGTTCTAATAAACTGTCTATAGGTAGCTCGTCTGGTTTCGGGTTACTTAGCTGAAATTCGTTTTGTTAAGTTTTTTGCTCGTTAATTCATTATGCAAAAGGTACAAGGGTTAATCTTTGCTTTTTTGTACTTTGATTATTTTCTTTCATCGTTCCCTTACGGTACTTTCTCTATAGCGCCATGTTTAGAATTTCTATCTCCTATACTTTAATAGGGGTAAATGTTTTGTTTTAGTATGTTTTGGTTATTGGATTGAAGAGTGGGGGTTTGGGCTAGGCATAGTTCAAAACATTCACAGTACACGAAATCTTCTAGGTGTAAACTAGATGCTTTAATTAAGCTATGTCTTGGTTTGTCCAAGCACACTTTCCAGTATGCTTACCTTGTTACGACTTACCTCCTCTCGTGTAATTGGTGCATGTAAATAGGTTTGGGTGCATATATTTACTTGAGGAGGGTGACGGGCGGTGTGTGCGTGCTTCATGGCCTGGTTCAACTAAGCACTCTATTCTTAGTTTACTACTAAATCCTCCTTTGGCTGTTAGTTTCATAATGGCTTTCGTATTAAGTTTTCTTGGATAGAAAATGTAGCCCATTTCTTCCCATTCCATAGGTTACACCTTGACCTAACGTTTTTATGTGTTATGATTGAGCTTACTTTTGTTCCTTTTCAGGGTTTGCTGAAGATGGCGGTATACAGACTGTATTAGCAAGGATTGGTGAGGTTTATCGGGGTTTATCGATTATAGAACAGGCTCCTCTAGAAGGGTGTAAAGCACCGCCAAGTCCTTTGAGTTTTGGGCCGTTGCCGGTAGTACTCTGGCGAATAATCTTGTTTTTGCAATTATTTATGTTTAGGGCTAAGCATAGTGG